>NC_139935.1:1934779-2038474 GCF_963514095.1 Eutrigla gurnardus | reverse complement strand
ATCAGTAAATAATAAACTAGCACAACGGGTTCAGAGTAAAAGTACAACAATAAGTACAGCATATGAGTATTACAGACATCCCATGGAAGGTAGACAACACGTTCCCGGAACATTACCGCAACACTACCGTGATTTCTGTGCGTCGGCGGTTGTTTACGTACATTTTCTGGACCGGCTTCTTCCGTTTCTTGGCCGCGTAGAGCGCCGTGTTCGCCAGCATGGTGACTTCCAGCGTGATCCCGGGTTGACGTACGGACACGTTCGCAGCTCCACGTCGGTAAAAACTCACATCCCTCGGAAAAGAAACGAATAACGTGGAAAGAAAATAGAAAAAAAAACGGTTAAATCCCCGGAACGTCTCCTCGTCTCGTGCGCCTCTGAACTACTGAGAACTACTTTATCGTGTACTTTAGTGGCTCCAAACGCCCGCGAGACTATCGCAACTTTTGTTAATCCAGTCGTTTGCGTATTTCGTCCAAACACCGCGACCTTTAGCCGTTTAACGAAGTCTTCGGGAGACTTTTACGTCCGTCCGTCCGTCCGTCCGTCCTCCGCCCGCGCGTCACCCCGTCGTGTGTCCGTCTGTCTGACAGGCTGCTGCCGCCGCGCGCTCCCGACGCCGCCGTACACGAGTGTGACGCGGTAGACTATTTAAGGTGGACCGAATATGGCCCAACAGACTTAGTGACGAGAATGAACGGAAAACTGCATTCCGACCGGCACACCTTAAGACTGTATCAGCGCTGTGCTATCATATTACAGTATTTCAATAATTGTATTTATTTTTATTGCCATACTAAGTTAATACATTATTTAATAAGATATGTATTATTATTTTGAGTATTTATTTATTTATATTATACTTTTGTACATCAATGGAAATAAATAGATATTACTATTAATTAATATTATTAGTATAATACAATTGTGTAATAAAATAACCACATTTACAAATATCACAATACATTGTATAAAAACATTTATGCAGTACAACACTACACCTCTGTAAAGTGTATATAGGACCATGAAGGATCTAAGAACTACAGTTTTGCAGTAGTGCAAGAAGTATTCATGTATTTTTACTTAAATAAACGCAGCAACACAGTGTACAAATACAAGTAAACATCCTGCGTTGCAAATTCTTCTCAAGTAAAAGGAGTCTTTGTGCAGAAAGGCCATTTCAGAATTGTTTTAATATTGAATTAGCATCACTAATGCATTTATGTGTTCATCACTTTAATGCTGCAGCTTGTAAAAGTAGAGCTCATTTGAACTAATCCATAACAGTAAATAATGATGTATTAGTTGATTTAATAATATTACTCTGTGACAAACTTTAAATATGTTAAATATTTCGTTTTAGTATAAAGTTGCATAAAATACTCAAGTAAAGTACATCCAAACTTTACTCAAGTCCAGACTAGTAATTATTATTATTATTATTATAGTTATTATTATTGTTTTGGAGGAAAGCACAGTGGTTGGTTTCAGATGGAGAAGCAGGTTCAGCCTGGCCCTCCAGGTGGTCCAGACCCCGAGGGTCCAGACCCCGGGGGTCCAGGTTGATTTTCAGTTGCTTCCCTCTGCCGACTGCAACATGTTTTCATATGAAACACGCTGCATGTACACATTTATCCGATGTTTCGCCGTTTGGCGCCCAGTCACCACGTCCTCCGACGCTCCGTCACACGGAGGTGAACCGGCTTCTACGGGGTCACGACCTCCCAGGTTTGTATTGAATGCAGCCAGCATCAGCCTGTTGCATCGTGGTGCGTTTCTTCTCGGTGCTCGACTTGCTCCGGCACGGCAGCAACCCAACTGAAAGCCACAAACTCAGTCCGACTTCAGGGTGGAAATGAAACGGCTCTGAAGTCGGCAGCCGCAACATTTGTCATCCAACATCTGAGATTGTTATAAAGTAAACAGGAATTGTTTTCCTTCGTGACTCCTCATCATGACGCTTCAGGTTGTGTAATCCACAGTGGTGAATATGAGCAGTCACGCATCAGGATTCCTCTGGATGGAAACACTGAGGAGAAGCCGGGGTTATTTACTGTGTGAAGTTCAGAGCGAGAAAAACATTTTTCTTCATCCTTTTACACCAAAGAGGAGAAAGTGACTTCTGCAGCTGTGAAGGTGCAGAAACCTTTAAAACAAGGAGAAATAAACAAGCAACGTGTACAAATGAATTCATCATGTCAACTTCATCGGCAGATTCCAGAACGTGGAGTTCAGGGACACTTTGCTGGCTGCAGCATTTATTAGATTAAGGAAGAAAATATTATCCAAATACTACAATAATTTAGAGAAACAACAGCAGCCGCTGTGATGAAATGTTCCATGTTGACAAGAATCAGCTGCAAAACTGTTTTTTTCTGCACGTTTCTTGTTTGTGAACAAACTGAACCACGAAGACAAACAAATATATAAAGTTTGAGTGTGAAATTTCAAAACTGTGAAGTGAGTAAAAGTGCTGAATCAGATGATGATACCTTGTCATTATAAAAAGCCTTTATCTTCTTCTCCTGTAATTAAAACGACTTCTCTTTTGTGATTGCTTTGCATAAAAAACCAGGTGAGGGGCAACGCTCGGCCTCCGTGTCGCCATGTTGAAGGCTGAACATGTCAGCAGCTCTCTGCCGTGGAGACGCCGCCCTCTGGCCTTATTAACACACAGCCTTTGTTTAACATGCACCGTTTTACTGCAGCTGGCAGCCGCTCGCTCTCCTTCCTTCACAAGCTGCAGCTTCTTCTGTGCATGCAGGCCTCCGAGCCGCCTCTGTAGATGCAGGATTGTGAGGAAGACAACAGCTGATGGTTCCTGCTTGACTCTAACGGCTCTGTGATGTCGAGATGCTAACGGAGCCGAGCAGATCCTAAGTGAGACATCCACAAAGAGATTCAAAGAAATAATAGTGTGACTTCGTGGTTACCAATATGCAGCTTTCTTCTTTGGGCTTGGTTGTTCGGAGAAGCAGGAGAACGGAGGGCCGGGAGAACGGAGGGCCGGGAGCCAGCAGCCGTTGGTCCTCATCATTTGCATGCCATGACTAAACTCCAGCACTTTTTATATTTGGCAGCACGGAGAGCTGCTGAAGAGCTGCGGTGACTTTCCAGCGCGGCACCGCAGGCCGCTGCAGCGTTTTACTGCAACATGCAGAGGTGGCATTTACATGGCAGTAAACACGCTACTAAACTCGACTCCAACTCCTCCACCTTCGGGCCGCCATCTTTCCTTGGCTTCATTTTAGCTGGGGGGAACGCCACGCACGCATCATCGGCCTTCAGTCACTGATTCTTGATCAGAAGCTCCTCTTTAATAGGAATATTTTGGTTTGGCCTCCAATAAAACTTATGAATGTAATAATATGAATTACAACATGAATGTAATGTGCTTTATTACATTTTCCTGTAATGAGTGTAAATCGAATCATATGAAGCTCGAACATTATCTTCACTTGACTTAACTTTGTTAGCAACTGTTTCCTTTCCAAAATTCATAAAGATTCAGGGAATTTTTTTCTATGAAAAGTGCCAGAACTTGGTAATAATATGAAAGCAATTAACAGACAAACTGTCTCAGTATGTCTTTCAGTCAGCTGCTGCTTTCACTTCCTGCTTCTCTTCACCCAGAAGAGCGGAGGTCAAAGGTCAAGCACACATTAAGCTCAGTTTAACCTGTATTTATTGTTTACTTTCATTATTTAACTAAACTTAACTTCACATTCCTGCATGTTCATCTCTCATTCAAGTTTCTCCGTCTCATTAGCACCAAATGACAAAGTTAGTGGATGTTTTTCTTTTCCCAGTAAAATAAAGCATTACTTTATCATTTCTCCAGTTTAAGGAAGTCTTTACTTATAACATTGAACTTCACGGAGAAACGTTCGGTGGTGAAGACGTTGGCCTCGACTAATCAAACACCTGCAGGACGAGCTGTGAGCCGACATCAGTGTTGCCGAGCAGCAGATTCAGGATCAGCGAGTCCTCAGGTTGTCCTCTTGTCCCGGGACGGAGATCAGGTCCAAACGCTTCAACACACAGAGTCTCAAATTAGCGCCGAGGCCACCGGGAGCCAGCGGGATGAAGGATGTAGATCAAATATGATTAAAGGTCGCAGCCACTCAAGATTACAGGCCTGCTGCACTCGTGGTATTTTCCATGCCAGGTCTCCCAGGTCTGGAAGGACTCGGACCCGTGGCTCATCCTCCCCGCTCGGTGGTGAAAGCAGCCGGCGGAGACACGGCAGCTCTGGTTAATAGCCGCATCCGGGACGGCGTGTTCTGGCAAATCGCTGGCAGATGTTGGCGAGTTTGGAGGCAGAGCCTTTCAAAGGAGAAGCGGTCGGCTTGGATCAAACCGTGGAAGCGGGAATCCAGAGTGCTTGTCATTACTGGGACGAGGAAGAGGATCCGTTTGTACGTGTTCCTTCATGGTATTTCAGAAAGCAGAGGCTTCCTGTAAAGAGGAAACAGACTTCCACTCGCTCCTCACGAGGCCGTTTCATTAACGCTGCGAGCCACAGAGGACGCTTTGTGAGCGGTGACTTCATTAGAGCGTCAGAGCTCCACGTGTTGTCGACAGGAAGCTCAACGCCGACGACACACAGCAAGATGGCTGATTGTTAATTAAGCACTCATCTTCAACGTGTGCAGGAATGAAAGGGAAGCCGGAGACGAGCTTCGTTAGCACACACAGATGAAGGTTGACCTTAAAACCCCTAAAAGTCCCAGAAGATTGGAGTCATGCGCATTCCAGCCAACAATCGCAGCACTTTGCTTTCCTGAAACAGGGTCCTATGTTTCTGCTGTCGTCCCCGGTCCTCAGCTTTATTTTAGTTGTCTACATTTTTACACAGTTAACCACTTCCCAGAATAAGCAAAGCAGCCATTTCCTGTCCCGGTTTGACCTTCAAATGAAGGAATCAGACCTCATTACTGTATTTACTGACGTATTAGATGATGGCGCGTTTCACCTTTGAGCTGGTATTGCTCTTCCGTTCTTATCAGCTGCTTTCTGGAAGTCACGTCTGCATCTTCTAACTGTTTTACTGGGACTGTCTATTTATTTACTGGGGTTTTGTTGTTTTTTAAGATGGAAACTCAGATTAAATGTTTGAAAGCGACTCTACTGACCAGATTTTAATGCTTGCGGTGTAAACGTCTGTAATCACAATAACGTGGTTAACGACGACGGTGTTCAATTACAAAAACAACGCAGCCAACATGACTGAGTAAAGAAACAAAACAAATGCAGCATCTCTTGTGCGTCATCAGAGCAGCGGATCACCTGATCCCACGCCGCTTGATGCCAGAAAGTGTGTGTTTGCGGATTCGTTTTTCTTTCCATGTCGGATCTCCGAGCCGCTGAGTCACTCCGACCTTTAGATTCGTCGTCGTTTACAGGAGACGCTGACAGCTAAATGAAATAAGATACTCACCAGCACTATTACGCTCAAAAAGATGTCAAAGATCAGGTATTTGTTTTTATATCGTAGCCTGATGCTGCCAGAGAGGAAACAGACTGATGAGTCACTGCAGCTACATCTCGCTGCATGGCTGCATGGATTATTCTCCTCAGATTTAAGGTGTCTTGGTTGTCTCCCAGACCTCCAGAGAGGAAACAGGCGAACTGTGCTGGCCTGAATAAAGATGGAGGTGCGTGGTGCGTGGGCCTCCCACGACGGCGACAGCTGGACTGTAGCGCTGCCAGTCGTCTCCTCTCATGAAAGTGTCTGGCCGTCGGATCTCCCGGCCTCCAACCCTGTACTTTTACCCAGCAGATCCTATTTATACCGCACGCTCACAAGCCGCTTGTTAAGGCCGCTCTTGTGGCCAACGGCGAGCTTTTAAACAATTTGTTACAGGGGGGTATCAGGCCAGGAGCTGCACATGGATTCATCTGGAATCAGAATATATATATATATATATATGACCTTTTCTGACCTTTCCAGAAAAACAGTTGCATGTCTTATTTGATATGTTTACACAGGCAGGATTAACAGGAAATGACATCACCAGAATGTCAGAGGCCACATAACAAAAAAACTAAAGAAAAACTCCAGAAGAGAAATGTCTTGTTGGTTTAATCTTCCTTTGACAGAAGTTGGTTTCAGGCTGGAATGAGACTCCTCATTAGTCGTCAGCATCGGTCCGCCTGACTTCACAAGAGGTCAAAGCTCAAAGGGTTTTTCTGCACCGACGTGCCGAGAGATCACAAATCAGCTGGAGAGAGAAACGATGCTGAGATCGTCCATGAAGATAAATGTAAAAAACTTCATTTGTTACAGCGGAGGAATGTGAAGATGAGAGAGTGAGAGTGTGTGTGTGTGTGATGGGATATTTATTCTGCAGAGGAATCTGAAGCCTGAGTGTTAAAAACATCTCCAGCAGTAAGATGCACCAGGAATTAAGGTTGTACTTCTTTCGTACATTCTTCCGTAAGTTTGTTTCCTGTTTCGTAGGTTTCCTTTAACCACGACTCGTCATTATCGTAACCGTGGCGACATTTTAACTGACACCAATGCTTCGTGTTCAATAACTATTAAAAAAAGACTGAAATTCATGGAGCAGATCACTGATCAGCCATCCAGAGCTGAAGAGCAGACGTTCAGCGGGCGACCATGTAGGGAGGAGGCCGGCGAGCCGGAAGGGTCCAAACACAACTGCAGCTACAGGTGTGTGACGATGACAGCGATGATGGACGCCCTGAAGATAAACGAACATGAAACGTCCTTTCAGCCGCCGACGTCGGAGACACGAACGGAAAGAGGAGAGGAAGAAACGGTGGATTTATGAGGAACGTGATGGATTGGGTTCTCCCGCTTCATTCCTCGCTTATCAAACGGCCCGCAGACTTCACGTCAACATCAGAGCTGCAGAGTTACATCCCAGGTTTACCTGGCCAGAAAGGAAGGTCACACAGAGGTCACACACACTGCTCGCAAACAAACAAACAAACAAACAAACAAACAAACAAAGATCGGCTCGCTGGAGGATGAAGAACCTCAGCAGCAAACAGCTTAATCAATCAACCTGATCACCAATCAGGAAGACTTTCAGAACTACACTGCTGGTTGTATACTGGGCAGCTCCCAGAATGCATCACTGAATGTTCCCTGCATAAACAGAGGTTATATAAAAACCTCATCTCTGACCTGGAAGCGGCGATTTGTTTTGGAGCCTTTATTTGACTTTGGATCCATCATCCTGCTGTGACTAACCGAGCATGCTGGGAAATGTGTTCATCAGCGGCGAAGGTTTTCTTCATGACTCACTCCAGGGCGTCTGGAGAGCGAGGCTGGCCGCTCTTTCATTCCTCCGTTATGAAATGAACGTGTTCTCCCTCAACAAGTCCTCTCATCCACCCCCAGACGTACCCAGAACCTCCACGTGGACTCACCTCGGCCCTCCAGACCTCTTCAGCTTATATTGTTTGGTCTATCAAATTCAAATGTGAGAGATGTCAGAGGTCGGCCCACATAACAGCTGTTAGCTTAGCTGTTAGCAGCAGAAAAACACTCACACCTTACTCACACCTTCGATGGCACTTCTACCACCTTAAATCGTACTTTCACTGAAGTAAAATTGTCAGGTCGCACACACACACACACAGACTCGTCTGGCCTCTTTGCTCATCTGGGGTTGATTAGCGTCACTACTTCCCAACACACACACACACACACACACACTTACGAGCGACATGACGGCGGCTTCCCATGAACTCAGTCACCCCTTCAAAATAAAACCTCTCTTCTGCTCTCAAATAAGTTCCTTCGCTTTTCTTTTCTTTAGGTCGACACTTTTCCAGGACTTTCCAGGATGGGCCTCAAAAATCCAGGGTGGCCAGATCGACCTCCACTGAGACCACGCAGTGATGGAGAACAGGAAGAGGCTGCAGGAAATGAGCGGGCCCTGCAGTCAAGCGTGCGTGGTCCTTCTAGACCCGCCTGCAGGTGAATCAAGGAAACGCCTCGTCAGAATGATGGATTTTCAGATTGCAGTAACGGGACGTTGCCAAGCCTCGGCTCTCCGAGGAGATTCACAGCTCCCTCTTTGATTTCTTCTTTGATTCTGGCCCGTTCTCTCCTTGGCTGCCGCCGCGCCGGTAACTCAAATTGATTTGACAACCGATGAGTCACAGATGAAATGTCTCACCTTGGCGGAGCTCCGAGCTGCTCGCCTCCTCCCGGTTTGGGCTTGAATGGCTGGCGTGCTGATGATGATGATGAGGAGGAGGAGGGGGGGCAGACCTTCCCTTTGAACCATGTTTATGTCCTCACCTGCTCGAGGAGGAAGTCTCTCACGCAGCCTCGTAAAACTCAAACCTGAGCAACCTCCACGTTAGTTCAAAGGTCTCTGAGTCAGCCGGGACTTCTGGGTAAAACCATCATCAGCAGTTCAGCAGCTGCTCGGGGTCCAATCCAAAGAAACTCACCTCACTCTAGTATACCTAGTACTAGGTATACTAGTCTAATGTAGCCTTGATATATATGAATAACTGTTACTGAGTATAAAATACACAAAGGAACTATTTTATTTCCTGTTTTGATGTTTGATTTGATTGTGATATACTTTAGTTAAGGGAATGATCAATATGTCCAATGAGAAACTATATTGTTATTGATCGTTCATTTAATAGAGTAGACTGTCATCAGTTTGCTGTTTTGGTCCAACACTACCACCTGCAGGCCACTAGTGGTATTACAACAGACACGTTTCCACATGATTTCAGATTTCAGAAAACTGATTATTATACTGATTCACTTTATTTTGACTCAATATTGGAGAATAAGAATTTAACTTTAAATATTATACGTTTACATTTGTATATATAAGAGCTTTTAAAATGAAGAGTTGCGTTAAAATATGTAAACTCTGTTTGGTATATGATTAAATAACCACAATTGAATATGAAAAATTCTGGCAGAACCAACATAAAGATGAGCTGCTTTTCCTCTGAATAATGTTAATAAATTGTAATGATATTAAACTTTGTGAAGGCGTCACTTAAATGTTTACTATTTCATAAACAAGCGATCAAATAATAGAGAAATAATCAGCAGATGTATCCATAAATAAATTAATAAACAGCTCAAAATCCATCTCTTACATTAATGCACGACTAACAATAATAATCTGATGTCTTTATTTATATTAGCAGGTTTCTATTTTCACACTATAAGTACTTTTACTAATTATTTCATTTAAAGTGTGTCGTGGGTTTCCTGAAAGTTGGAAATGTGTTTTGATTGAAAATCTAATTAATTTCTCTTCCGGGTGCAGTTATTTTTCTTGACTACTAGATGGATTTAAATTCACTGATTAAAAACTCACCAAAATAAAAGTTGTTAATAAGTAATAAATACAAAGTTTAAAAACAGTAAAATGTCATTCCTGGCTGTAGAAAACAATTTATTATTGCAATTTATTTTTTCTTCCATTCTTTACTTCTTAATAGCCCCTTCACTTTCTATCGTATCTTGCCTTTTGTTACTATTTATTATGAAACTGAAAAAAAGCAACTCTGATTGTACAAAAATGCAAAAAGAAACATCAGCTTGGATTGAATTCCGGTTGAAAATAAGCAAATAAGTGTCTTCATATCGGCAACAACCAGCAGCAGCAGTCTGGCTGTTTGTTCTGCTGTAAAAAGATTTTCACATTTGATTCAGGACATGAGACGGATAACAAACCTGACCTCAAGAGGAAATACATTCACGGTTGTTATTCTGCAAAAGTAGAGCATGGACTGTTTATATGGTTTTATATTTGATCAAATGAAGCAGAAAGAATGAAAAACTGCTGCAGATGCTAAATTTCTGCAAATTTAATTCTGCTCTGAGGAAGTTGTCACATTCAATGCTGGCTTTCCATTTAAAATGCAGAATTTTCACATCAGCAAGAGCATCAGCTTATGAAGAAAATGTCCTGCATGAGTGTCAGGAAGTAACTGGTGTCACATGTCAGTTTGGTCTGGCAAACATTAGGGGGCAGCAGAGTGCAAAGTTGCTCAGTGCAGCTTTAGGAAATAGGCTTTTATAGAAAACGAGGCGTAAAGAAGCTCTGTGTTCCCGAACAGCTGACCTCAAGTCTGTTTTTGTAACATTTTCTCGTCTTCATTCATCAGAGGTTCCCTTCTTTGGAGCGCCATGTCAGAGGTCACCGACTCGTCCTCGTCTTGCATGCCGTCCTCCACCTCGTTGGTGACGTAGGAGCCTTTGCGTCTGGACCAGCACCAGAGAAGCACCACGCAGATGAGCAGCAGCAGCAAGACGCCCACGACCCCTGGAAGGCGGAGCTTAAATGTCAACCGTGATGCTTCTTTTCTTTTAGCAGAAATGCTGCATTTGTGTTACGTGGGACATAATCAGGCCTTCAATTCTGGCTCAAGAGGGAGAAGAATACAATTATTCTGTTAAGGAATTCATATTAAATATAATCAGGAGTAAAACGTTCAACTCTCACCTCCAATTAAAGCTGCAAACGCTCCGTCGTCCCTGACGATGTCTGTAAAAGACAAAGAAAAAACATTCATTCATTTGGACCGTTCATTCATTCACTGCTCCTCTCTGGGATTATACAGCTCCAGTATGGAACCAGCACTCCCATTAAGAAACCAGCTGGAGGACCATGAATGTCTGTCAAGGCCCCTCAGTCTCCTTTAGGGCCCCAGGGTGCAGAGATGAGGTGACAGGGGCCACTTTCACACTTTGGGGCCAAAAAAACTCATAAGATGTGCTATCTGGATCTGTGGTCCTCCCTGGCCCTCTGTGACCCTCATTGGTCCTCTGTGACCCACTATGACCCTCTTTTGGCTCTGCTGTGGAAACGAGTGCCAGCCACTATCTGTGAGTGGGCTCTTATCACCGTGGCGACAGAAGCGTCACACTCTCACACTCCTTCCCATGATCCTCTCCTCTACCAGCCTGATAAGACACTCCCTGCTAACACACACACACACACACACACACACACACACACACACACACACACACACACACACACACACACACACACACACACACACACACACACTCAATTAGAGTCTCCATTATATTATTGATACCGAAGCATCATAATAATATTTGATCATTTGTAATTAATACATGAATTTCCTTTCATAGAACTGTATTTTGAGGTACTTATAATATAATATAATAATATATAATATAAAATAGTATTTATATTTTAAGCTATACTTTCCAGCTACTTTGGAATAGTTTAATTGATTAACAGTCATTTTTTATATATAATAATATAACTTTCCATCAAAGAATACTTTACTTTAATACTTGAAGTACATTTTGCTGCTAATGCTTAACTGAAGTGTTTTGTTACTTTGACTTGAGTAAAAGATCTGAATACTTTATACTCTTGTGTTACCCAACATCGGGGGCGGGCCCCTGCAGAGGGCCACCACATAACCCTAAAGAGGTCACGGGATGATTAACACCATCTTTGGGCTTTGTTTATGAAATATGGTTTAATTTGACTTCTGGAATGAAAAGTAAATGTATCACATTCATACCCATCGTCACGATCTGGGTCACAATGTCAGGAAGAGGAGGCGCTGTTCCAGCCGCCGTTACAGCTGCCGTTACAGCCACCGCTGGAGTCAGAGGGGCGGGACTCCGAGGAGGGGCGGGACTCCGAGGAGGGGCTGCCGTTACAGCTGCTGTTACAGCCGCCGCTGGAGTCAGAGGGGTGGGACTCTGAGGAGAGGCGGGACTCCGAGGAGGGGTGGTCGTTCCAGCCGCCGTTACAGCTGCCGTTACAGCCACCGCTGGAGCCAGAGGAGCGGGACTCTGAGGAGGGGTGGTCGTTCCAGCCGCCGTTCCAGCTGCCGTTACAGCCACCGCTGGAGTCAGAAGGGCGGCACTCCGAGGAGAGAATGCATACGATGTGGGGATAGTCATGATGGCGTCAACCTGAGCAGGAAATACATCAGAAATGTACAGCTTATTACAAAATATGCCATCATTTTGGTTCCAAGGCAAAAAGCAGATTTTGTTAAAATGGTGACTGATACGGGGAAGTTTGTAGCAGGTTTACATTCACACGTTCTCTGTGAAGCGGTTCAGACACAAAATGTTCACAAATGCTACGAACTCGTCTTTTATCTGCGAGCTGCAGAACGTTGAGCTCACTTTATCTGATGTCATTCTCCCTAAACGGCCACAGATGAGACAAGTTCTCCGCTCTCACTACGTTTCTATGAACGTAAGTTTAAAGTAGAGCTGCAAACACCAGAATATGAACACAGGAAACACAAAACTCACCAGTTCTGAGACGACGAAGAAGAAGAAGAAGAAACACAGCAGAGAGTATGGTGGACAACATGCACACACACATACACATACATGCACACGCACACACACAGATGGGTGTTGTCAGTCCCCAGGGTTGGGATCTGTTCCCCCTCCAACCAATCACAAGGCGGACTCCACCTCTCTGATGCTTCACAGCCTGCAGATGTCTGAAACTGTGCAGCTGACGACACCTCTAACACACACACACACACACACACACACACACACACACACACACACACACACACACACACACACACACACACACACACACTCTAATCACCTTCAGCCTGTTTATTAATGCAGATCTTCACTCGTGTTTGTCTTGTTTGCTGCAAGACATTTGTTGACTGTGTTTCCTACATTACCCAGAATGCCTGAAAACAACCAGAGAAGGTGCTGGGCATTAAATGAATAGAATATAATGGGTACTGTTTGGTGACCTACCGGCGCTGACAGGCCCTGAAAGATGCTAAAGGAAGCTGCTCCAGGGGTTTGAGATGCATTCTGGGAATTCTGTTGCCACATGAGATGTGTTTCAGGCTTGTGGAACTCTGTAGAAACTCTGCATATATTATTTAACGTTTATTGATGAAAACCAACCCAGAATAAAAACAGCAATGTGTTGTTAACCAGCAGTAATGTTTATCAAGAATCACGTTTTTCATTCCTGAAAATTAAAAACATTGATCATCAAACTCCTTCCATCAGATTGTTGGCCACGAAACATCAGAACATTTTATGATGATTATTGTTACATTAAGTGTTGATTATTTGTTTACCAGCCACCTAAACATGAAGTATCTCTTCTAAACAACAAACAATGATTTCAAGTTATTTTACCAGCCAGTTACACGTACAACAAATATTTGATCGTCAACTCAATTCTTTGTGCCTTTTAAAGTTGGTCAACTCCAAAATGGTGGCCTTTTCTCCCAGATAAAGTTGGTTACCATCGCCAGGAAGTTGGCGTTACCGTGGAAACCTAACATCAACGTTACATTAGTGACTTAAATACCATGACACAGACTTTATTTCAAGCCAAACCTAATTGATGGTTCACAACGTCATGTTTAAAATCGAAATAAAATGTGTTTCAGGTTGCTATGGGAACCAACTTTTTCATTGACTGGGTTGGAAGAACTTTTCTTTCCAACAGAAGAACCTTCCGGTCTCTAGAACTCAGGCGGCGAACCCGAAGTCCTCGGTTTCATTCGTACAATAAAGAAACGATGCTGGATTTCAAAAGTACAGAAACATTTGCAGCCGACTGGCGTCTAACATGGAAGAAGTTGTTAAGGAATTAGAAATCAGAGGCTCGTTGTCTTATTGATCCCGAAGCCGTTTCAAAGACTTTACAAGGTTGATCTGAGCTATGAGACGCCTTGTCTGTTGCTAGGCTCCTCCTCCTCCTCCTCCTCCTGTCTGATTTATTGCAGCTTCCCTCTCTTGTCCAGCCGCCTCCTTTACTCGTCCTCGTGCTCAAAGAACTCGTGGCAACAGACGGTAACCATGGAGATGAATGTCATGAACTCCTGGAAGTCGCACTCGGCGTCGCCGTCGGCGTCCAGGCCCTCCATCAGACTGTCGAGGGCGGCCTGGTCCTTCACATGCTGCAGGACGGACGGACGGATCACATCAGCAGGAAGTCACATCCTCACACATACACTCTACTCGTATTTCTGTCATATTTCTACTTCTTGTACACTTGTTACATTTTAATCAGGAAGATCCCACAGAAATGATACATATCTTTATAACAGTTTCACATATAAAAGCTGAAATAACGTTAAAAAAATAAACATCAATATTTCACATAAAAGAGCAGATTTAAACTATTGAAAATGATCAATATTATAATATAAAGTATATTTTATTGGATGGACTCACCGCCATCAGATCCGGCAGCTCGTCCTGCAGCAGATCCTTCAGCTCGCTCTTCTTCAGCTTGTGTTTGTCTCCCTCTCTCTCTGCGTACTTCTGGAACACGCCGATGATGGTCGCCATCGAGGTCTCCAGGTCGCTCATCGCCATCCGTCTTCTCACCGGTTCACCAACAGATCACGAGCACAAGTCTGATGATTATTTACATTGTTGGATGCTGGCATTTCAAAGTAAAGTATACTAGAAAGTGCTGCATTTATGATGATCTCACCTCTTTGGAGGACCACAGCAGACCTGATAGAGGAGCAGCGAGGAGGACCACAGCAGACAATAAGGAGGATCCCAGCAGACCTGATAGGAGGACCACAGCAGACTTTATAGAGGACCGCAGCAGGTTTTACAAAGGAGCAGTGAGGAGGACCACAGCAGACTTTATAGAGGAGCAGCGAGGAGGAGGACGCAGCTCTGAGATCAGTCAAACTGCTGACCAATCCTGCGTGCCCTCCTCCTCCTCCTCCTCCTCCTCCACTGCAGCTCTGATGGCCCTGATGGTTTGTGGGAGATGAACACATTTCTCATGACTCATGTTAACTTGAAGACAACATGAGGTTTGATATGTGGAATACAATCAACGTCAAACTTCCGGAAAATCTATGTAATTTAGTAGAATAAAAATCCAAAATGCCATGAGTCAGCAATCACAGGGCTGTTAACGTGTCCCAGGATAACATGCAGGGTGTTTTCCAGCTAACATGTCTTTAAAAGGCTTGCCAAGCAGCTGTGTATCTGTGCCCCTCTATCACGCATCATCGTATATATGATCTGTTTGATCTAGATCTGCTTCTCTGCGGTGTGTTGGGGGATCTGCTGGGAGACAAAGGCCCGTTTCAGAGGAAGCTGCTGGCCGTGCATGTTAATGAAGACGCTCTTTTCACTGGTGGAGTTGGCCAGACGTTTGCCCTCCGCAGCCTAAACAGCTCACACAAACGGCACGTCGGCTCCGGCCAAAGAGGAGATGTCCAGATGCCAGATTTCTGCTGCTAAAGGGCTGGAAACAGACGTTTGAGAGTTCTGGGGGGGGGAAGCAGACACAGTTTAGTCAGGATAATTCCCAGAAATGTGCAGGATCTTCTAATATATCCTTCAAATACAGATTATTTCATGAAGTTCTGCAGGTTTAAGTGGATCATGTGATTGAGTTGATGATAAGATAACGGAGCAGGTGCATCTCGTGAATATGATGCGAATGATCTCCACAATGTGCTGAATTCCCCAGATGACTCCGGTGACCTCTGACCTCCCTCAGCTCTTTGTGTTCTCAGTCGGAACAAAGCGGTTTCTAACATGATGAACTGTGTCTTTGTCTCGCTGATAAATACACTCGTCCTCACGCGGACGACCACAAACTGTCTCACTGTTCGCTCCGGACACTGAAGCCAAAGATCCTGGAAACATCCGTCACTTCTGTGCCTTCTGGTCTGTCTTCTGGTTCTGGTTCTGTCCGCTGAAGTGAGACCCCGACAAAGGCAAAGATATAGGACATAGTGAAGCATACAGTAAATACATATTATCATTAATAACAAATAAAGTCGTATGTTTGATGACGTTTGCATGTTCAGATAAGAGAAAACAGGTTTTTCTCTTCTTTCTTTCTTCTCCTCTGTTTTGTTTTCGTCTCCAGGGAGACGCCGTCCTCAAATGGCCGAGGCGTCCTCAGAGCCAGCCCCGGGGACCCTGAGCTGAGCGGTTGCCATGGCAACATGGGAAAGGTTTTGCCAGGCCGCTGACTCATCACCTGGCAGCCATTGTTAACACACATGAGGTTTTAATTTATTGTTTAAGGACTTTAAATTAAATTGTTGGTGTTTTTTTTAAAATTGTTTTTCTCTTCTTAAAGTTACTGTGACCTTTGACCTCATTTTTCAAACTGTTTATCTAGAGAGAAAATCCAACATCTACAAAGTGAGAAAGAAGAAAACCCTGGAAAAACCAGGGCAATGTTCCAAAAAGTAACTTGTAATTCTCATAAATCGCCATGAGAGGGCAGCAGCAGTTTGTCACGCAACCTCCTCTCAGATCAAACATGATGTTTATGTCTAAAAACAGATCAATAATCGAACGAACTGGGAACCAAAGCTCGTGTTTCCATCCCTTAAAAAAGTTATTATTCCTCTAATAAATCAGCATCATCATGGAGAAGTAATTAAGGGCTTATTTTAATGAAGTATTCAGATCAATTTACTTCAGGTAGGGTACTAATACTAACAGGTAGTACTACAGGAACGTCGGGGAAAACCTCCAAATGAGTGGGATTCAATCAGAACGTTGTGTTGAAGCACTGCTGCTGGTAAAACTACAAAGATGGTGGAAGAGAACTCCAACAAGCTGCTGATAGGACAACATCCTGGCGTTGTGTCGGGTGGTATCATGGCAGCTGCTCTGGCTGGATGACTTCCTGGCGTTGGCGTGGTGTCTGGCTGCAGATCACAGTGTAATCTGGACAGATCCTCAATCTGTCAAATCCCATCTGGCTCATTGGGGTGATCACACGGCGGCGTGGGACCATAAACCCGGATAAGACGGAGGAGGAAAGTGTTTTCTGGAGGGTCAGGGCCGCCGCCGGTCTTCACCCTGAGTTATGGCTGCAATCAAGTCTCTTGGGGGGTGTTGGTGAAGGTCGGCGGTCGCCGCCTGGGGCTCCGAGGTGATGATTCTCCGTCTTCCTGTCTCCTCGGGTCTCTTCAACACTCTCCCTGCAAAGAACATCCGTCTGAACAAATTATTGGGTCTCCGTTTCAACCTTTCACATCGGGTTTTATCGGATCGTTCCACTTTTCTCAAAAAGTTACTTTTATTTAAGCCACAACGTTATCACTGTGGATTCATGTCAGCGTTTTATTTAGACCAGGACTCCCCAGACCGGAACCTTAAAGTTTGGTTGATGGTAAAACTCCTATAATTGTGCAGGAAAACGGAGCCAGACGACAGGAAGTAGAGCAAAGCTGAATCAGGAAGTGCTACCTTTAGCTGATGACGTCACAAGATAAAACTACTAAAACGCAGACAGAAGACCCCGGTAACAGGTCTTCAGGTTCAGTCTGAACGTAATCTATATGCAGATGATGCAGTGGTAAACTTGAACTAAAGACAGAAACACATCAAGTGATGAATGTGTATTTTTGGGCGCCGCTGCGGCGGATTTGAACCGGTGCCGTCTCCGTTTTGCTGCTGCTGCAGAGTGGCCATCTCATGTCGCATCTAACCTCCCTAATCCCATAATCCTCTGCTGCCTCCACTCTCACCACCCCCCCCTTTGATCGGATTAGAGGCTGTATCCTCCTCACACACACACACCCCTACCTGATGGCCTACATATCTACTCCGTGTTTCCAGCATGGGCTAATTGGAGGGACGGTGAAACAGGTCAATAAACAGGTTAAAGGTCATCGATGATGAACAACAACATGGAGTCTCGTTGAGTCTTTTCTAACTAACACTCGGACTCAACGTGGTCACAAAAATAATCAACTCATTTCAACAAGTAAATATTTTTATGTGTTAGCGACAGATAAGACGGTCTACGATGCTGGTCCACAACATGGTTCCATGTGAATCAGAGGAAGACTTGGAGTGGGGCGTCAGGTCTGACCGACTCGTCCTCGGACCGGGTCCAAGAGGAACGTGTCCGAGTCTGGGGGGGTGGAGCTTAGCTTCCTCGTGATGTCCCTTTAAGACGCATCAAAGTCAAGAGAAGACAGACGATGACTCATCACACGCTCACAATAACCACGGGTTACATTTCATTACCCACAATGCAACTCAGCCGCAGACAGGTTCAGGTTTGTTACGCCAGCTAATCTGTTACTAAATAACAGTCGTGTGACGAACGCCCAGCATGACGGCACCCACACACACAACTAATCTCTCTCTCTCTCACACACACACACACACACACACACACACACACACACACACACACACACACACACACACACACACACACACACACACACACACACACACACACACACACACACACACACACACACACACACGAACACACACACACACACGCACACACACACACCACCATATGGTGAACACTAAGCTGCCGTCAGGTCGTACCAGCAGCACTCGGAGCGGATTACCGGTGTCCGACTGCACTTCACGGAGCTGCAGAAAGGAAGCCACGGAAGGCTGAGAGGTAATCCTGCTTCTGGAAGGATCCCGCCGCCTCGACACCGCTGATCTAAAGAATTAGGACACATTAGGAACTTTTATACTTCATCCTTGAAGTCTGGCTGCTAGAGCGTGGATGCTGAGAAATCAAACGGCAGTGAAGCTCCACGTTTTAGAGGAATTCAGGCCATCAGAGTAAGAAGCAGCTCGGAGCACAATCGACTTTATTCCTCACAAACTCACAAATCTCTGCAAAAGCTGTCCGAACACATGACCACATCTGAGTGGTTGCTATCGGCGATGCACGTCTATGCACACACATTAAAACACAGGAAAACCTCCTGAATTGCATTGATTGATGTTCGCAGCCAGAAGCTGCACAAATAGGCTGGATGTGCAAGGACAGCGAGGATGCGTGGATGAAACAGGAAGTGGCCTCCGTCGCCGTCCTCCTCTGATGTCAGCGTTCAAACGGCTGAAAGGGAAAGCAAAGAGCTCATCATGATAAAAGGAAATCTGCAGGCGAGCATTCCAACTAGATTAAAAACAACTTGATTAATTAAAACCTGTCTGAAATGAGAATCTCATCTCCGCAGAGAGAAAGTGACTTAATGCTAAAGCAGACGCCAGCCCGACCTGGACCTGGACCTGGACCTGGTCCACTCAGCCGGCAGACCCACGTTGGATCCGGAGGTGAAACCGGGGTTTAACCTTTTCATGGAGCGTTGACTCTCATTTGGCCGTGCTGTGGGTTCCCACGCTTCACCAGTCCTCCCAGTTAACTGATTCATACTTCCTGAGGTTACGCCCAAAGTGACCCGCAGCCTCGCATCAATCACAGCTGATAATTATGATGGATGGGGGGGGGGGGATGGAGCCCCCTCTTCAAAGAGAAGCATCCTTTGGTGTCACTGTGGTTTCTCTGGAGCCCAAATGTCAGATTCTCAGTCTCAGTGTGGAATAAATGTTGTCTGGATTTGGGATGAGATCAGCAATAAAGAAAACCAAACTCTGCAGGATTTCTGTCTTGATTTATAGTTTGCATGACTGCACATTTTATACATTTATCTTGGGGAATTAATGCTGAATCCTAAAAACGCTGGCGCAGGACCGAGGCCCACTTCAGGACCGAAGCAGACTTCAGGTGTGTGTTCGCCTGCAGAGAGAGCGAGTTAGTCCGCGGCCTTTTCCTGCAACAGAGGAAACCATGAATTAGTCATTTCCTGTGAACAGGTGGCTCTGCCTCCAGAGTGGAGACAGAGGACGGGCAGATGGAGGCGAGAGGAAGATGAGCCAAGAGGAAGAGGAAGAACAAACTGGAGCTTTCCTGCAACTTTAGGCTCTTTGCACCAATGAGACACATCACTGATTTTATTTGCTTTAAAATAACATTTTTGGTTTCAATAACAGTAAGTTATAACGCGTTCATTTTGTCCATGACACATTCAGTTATCCAACGGGTGAGATAATATGTATGTTTGTAGATTTACATGCATATTAACATCAGAATTGAGACTTTCGAGTAAAGAAAATAATTGAATTGTAAAAAATGTTAAACTTTCCACGGATTTGCTTAAATTTAGAGCAATTAAAGGGATTTCAGTATTTTTTTTAAAGTCGGTCTAACAATCTTCTTTGTACGAGTTCTCCTCCTCAGCTCATCATTGTATTTAAAGAGCAGAGTGACAGAGGGGATTTCCATTCACACATCATGTGAACTCAAGTCCTGGTGTCTCTTCCCAGAAGCAACATGGCTGCCAAGCCGGCGCCCCGTCATTGTGATGCAAAGCGAGCGGCTGATAGCGAACGCTCCTCGATAAAGCCGTGAATAGAAGAGCCCACAGTTCCCATTCAGACCAGATGAATAGACGCCTGGATTCCAGTCGGAGCCTCCGATGGGAGCTGAACTTCAGGGGCAGCAACGGCCGCTCCGACTGGGAAACGTTCCCCTCTTTATCCCAAACGCCCGGCGGCTGCTCGTCGTCTTCTCTTCTCTTTCACAGGCTTAAATCTGGAAATCTGCTCGGTGTTCTGAGGGTTCACTAAACGACAAATTCAGCTCCAAATATGGAGAGGTAAAACTGGATGATGAACTTTCCTTTGATGGATGATAATAACTCACCTAAGTGTTTACTAGATGCACAATCAAAGGCAATGAAAAGAACAAGTTAAACTGCTGGGAAACAGAAGGAAGAAGTTTCCAACCGGATCTTTGTTTGATGATGTCATTAAAGCTGGAGAGGAGCAAATGTATGAAACAAATGCTGCTTCAGATTCAGTAGAATAAAAGGAAACTTCAGCCAATTAGATTGAGCCGGAGGCCTGAGACGATCCAAGGTGACTCCGAGGATGGCTATCAGAGGCCTGCACTGATCTCCAGTCAGTCTCCTTCCAGACATCCATCATGGCCGCCTGATGGTCCACAATGAGAGAGCGTGTGCACGGCAGTCGGATGAATCACCTGCCTTTCACTCTTCCGAAGCCGGAGCTGCAGCATTCATCACGCACGGACAGAACGGTGGAGACGCCGGGTGTTTTCTAAACTCTAAAGTGCAGCAGGAAAGCACGAGGGCTGAAGAAGAAGAAGATGAATAAGGACTCTTCCGCCCTCGGTGCTGGTTGAACTCGGCCTTTAGAGACCTTGAAAGGAGAATTGATCCGTCCTGCTGAGACGAAGCTGAGACGAAGCTGCACCATCCCCCAATATGTGGTTTCGTGGGACCAGGACTTAGATTCAGAGAGACTCGTCTCCTGTTGCCTCTCCAGCTGTTGCCCGTCGCTCTAATTAGAAAACTTTGGGTTCAGCCTTTAAAAAGCTCCCCGAGGCGTCACTGAGGGGGAGAAGGACCTGCAGCATGTCTTTCTCTCAGCTTTGTTTTCATGTTTCATGTCTTCAAGGGTTGCTGCATTCAGGCATCCTAAATTATTTGCAGGAATAAAGAGAATATATCCGACTTTCAACTGAACCAAAATGTTTAAAAAGGGTGAAACACGAGATGCAAAGAAAGGTCAGAGGTCAGGACTGTTTGACTCTGTCGGCTGACAGCTGCACATCCCTGGAAACGCTACAAACAGCAGATATATGTGACTTTACTTAAATCTCTCGGCGGTAAATCTTCGTATGCAGGGAATCATCTCTGCATTTCTGAGTTTATTTTTGTCTCCTCTTGTCGGCTGCAGAGCAACTTCCCGTCTCTGCACCGCCAGCAGCTTCTATACTTCGTCTGAGGGGGTTTTTGTCGATGAGATGAACGAGGAAGACCTTTTAGACTCCCTTTTAAAGAGGCGTCCTCATCATTTAAAGCTAATAAACCTCCATCACAATGCAGGAATATCTGATTGTGAAGTTGGAAAGCTCATTATCTGAGGAGCGTTTCCCCGGCAGATCATTACGGACTGCAGCCACGCTTTCATTCCCTTTATTTACTGGGAGAGTGTTCCTGTAGTGATGTGATGGACACATGATGGACATTCAAGGAGAGCAGGGGAGGACTGAATGACGCCTGACCTAAATGGACTACAAGATATGGATTAGAAGAAGTAGAAATCACTGACCAATAACAAGCTGGAATATCAATGAAGTTTAAAGTAGCAGAAATGTGCAGGATTTGAGTAAATGTACCTGGAAGTATGAATGTATGGAGAGTGTGTGTGTGTGTGTGGCCACGCCCCCTCCTCGTGACGCCACACCTCCAGCAGAGCAGAGCCGCGCTGCTCGTCAGTCCTCCGGCAGACCGGAGCGGAGCCGGACTCGGACCGCGTGCGCGTCTATCGCCGATAACAGCTTCTGACTGCGGGACGATCATTTATTCATCATTTCATGACTTTATTTATTTGTGGACATTGAAGGTAAACGACACGAGGACAAAGAAGAAGAAGAAGAAGAAGAAGAAGAAGAAGAAGAAGAAGAAGAAGAAGAAGAAGAAGAAGAAGAAGAAGAAGAAGAAGAAGAAGAAGAAGAAGAAGAAGAAGAAGAAGAAGAAGAAGAAGAAGAAGAAGAAGAAGAAGAAGAAGAAGAAGAAGAAGAAGAAGAAGAAGAAGAAGAAGAAGAAGAAGAAGAAGAAGAAGAAGAAGAAGAAGAAGAAGAAGAAGAAGAAGAAGTGTCTCCATCAGCTCTTCTTCTTCTCTCTGAGCGTCCGGGCTTCGAGCCAGCAGGAGGTCAGTTGACTTTACACTCACTTTTACACGTAATTACCGCTCATTGTCGTTTAAACCCGCGGGTTGCTCAGTTTGTTCGCTGGTGGAGCAGACCTGTGTCCGGGGAGGAAGTCGGCTTCAGTCTCTGCAGGATTCATGTGATAGTCCTGGATTATGGTCTACAATAACGGGTTTACTGTCTGTCTGTAGGGACTTCATGCACTTTGTGAAGTGGTCCTGTGGTGTTATTATACGTGTATGGATTATTATTCCAGGTGTATTGATTAGGTGCGTGGATCCTAATGGTGGTGATTCTCTCTAATATTACCTCCAGGATTTAATTGAAAGCCTTTCCCCATTACCCCCCCCTGGCAGAATGACCGTTAATGAGAAGTTGCCCGTTAGCGTCATATTGTGACCTGTGTGTGTGCACGGACATGCTCGTGCACGCCTCCTCAACCCGGCCAATCAGGTCATCTGCTAATCCGAAAATCCTCCTTCTGTCAGCCAGGCGTTTGAAACCTCTTGTTCCTCATCCTCCTTTCTTCTTCTACCTTCTTCTCTCCCTTTTTGTCCCCCAATTTACCTCCCCCTACTGTCTCTCTCCTCCCTCCCTCCCTCCCTTCATCCAACTCTTCTTCTTCTTCTTCTTTTTACTTTTCATTTGCCTCCAAATCCTCTTCCTCTGTTTCTTTGTTGTTTTCCCTCTTCCTCAGAACACACACACACACACACACACACACACACACACACACACACACACACACACACACACACACACACACACACACACACACACACACTACTCGAGGCTAAGCCTGAAAACTAGCATGTCATCGTTTTCCAGCTCTATGCGAAGGTGTGCAACGTTTTGTAATTATTGGCCACACACACACACACACACACACACACACACACACACACACACACACACACACACACACACACACACACACACACACACACACACACACACACACACACACACACTCCAGCTCTGACTCTCTCCAGCTGAAGAATCTCCTTCAGCAGCGAGGTGGAAGCGACACTAAAACTAACGGTCCCCGGCTCATTTACCTGCAGATCCGTCCTGAGGGGAGAGAGGAGAGGAGAGAAGAGAAGAGGAGAGGAGAGAGGAGAGGAGATGAGGGAGAAGAGATGAGAGAGGGGATGAGGGAGAAGAGAGGAGAGAGGAGATGGATTTCTCCGATGAGAGTACCGCCGCTGCAGACTGATGTACTCGACCACACGCCGAAGCCACAGAGCTGCAGCAGGACAGTAACGTCCCGTCTAATTGAAGAAAAGACACAATTAATCCAACATCCGTCTAAAATACAGGAAAACTCCTCAAAGGGAGAAAAAAAGTGCATCATCAAAAGGAAAAACTCAGCATAAATCTTTCATAATTCACCATAAATTACTTAGAGCTTGAGGAATCAGACATTTCATGACTCAGAGGCAAATCAGTGAGCTTTCCTCACAGGAACCTCTCCATCACCGTTGTTATAACAACAACAAAACACTAAACTCATACATGTTCCCGTCGCTTTTAACGTACATTCCGAGGCATGCTAGGAGAAGGGCTGCGTTGCCGGGGCGACCGAATGTTCTTCCCTCCTGTAGGTCGGGACTGAGTTACGGCTGCTGTCAGGCTGGAAGTTAAAGTCAAACCAAGTTTCACTGTAGTTTGTTTTCATCGACGATGGAGTCTGGACCGGGAAAGGGATGCAGATCCACCTGATCAATAATAATAATAATAATAATAATAATAATAAAACACACGATTGAAGAAGCATGCAGCTTCTAATATTAGAACCTGGGGAGACTTTTGGCGTCTCTTCCTCCACTAGCATCCTTTAAGACTTGTAGAATCAGCTAACAAGCCTTTTAAAGGTATTTTATTAAAGGGAAAGTGCTGGGTCATGATTTTGGATGATCTGACTCCGACTTGGGACTCCGACTTCAGACAGGAAAGTTTGTTTTCTGCTCGCCGGTCTCATTCTCTGTCCTGCAATCTGCTCGTTTTCGACGGCCGCAATGGAAAAGCGATAAACTCTCTGAGAACATACGGCTGCTGGAAACGGTTATTACAGCAACATTCATCCAGGGATTAGGACGGGCTGACTCACGGCTAATTAAACTCACCACTCTCCGCTCCGTCAGCCGGACTGAAAGGGCAGATTTCATACACTCTGATATTAATGCACCGGTGGGGGAAATATTCCCGTCTCATTCTGAGGAAGCCACAAGGCCTCCAGCAGCTGGCGGAGCTCCCTGAGAGATCTCCCTGAGCACCTCCTCTCCCTCTCTGATTGAAATGTATCTGCCAAAACACCCCGTCTGTACTCTCTCCAAGATACTGTAAAAGAGGACACAATACCATCACTTCTTTCACTTTTTGTAGTTGTCGGTTTTCCTGGAACAAAAGTCTCCGGGAGGCTGATTGTGGATCAGCAGGACGAATCCCAAACCTCCTGATGAGTTTCTGATCCCAGCAAACATCAGTTTCTAGCTCCTCCTCTCCTCGCCTCCTGCTGCCTTCAGCGGGGACCGACTCCGTGTTCCATCAAAGCCGCCGTCTTTGTCTGCTGGGCGGCGAGTTATTGATCGCCGAGCGCTCATCTCTGAGGGGGGGATGGGCGGTTTATCGACGGCGACACGCTGGCGAGCAGAAAGGCTGCAGGGAGATGAAATGCCACCTCGCCGGGGTTGGACTGACTTTCAGCAGCAAATCCCATTTAACAGATGCGGCTGTTAAACAAACCCAACTTGCTCTTCGCTGCATGCTCCGCATCCCAGAGTGCACCTCTGCTCTGAACCAATGGCAGTCATCGTTCAGGCCTCGCTCATTAAAGAAAGAGCAGATTAAAGCAGATTAAAGCTGCAGAGGGTTGAAGGAAGACTTAAGAAGAAAGTCAACAGGACTGCAGCTGCAAAAGGAGGGAGATTCGAGTCAAACAAATAAAACATGTTTGGATATTAGTTTTAAAAGGTATCATGTTAATGTTATTTTGGGTGTTTTCTCATCTCCTTGTGTCTGAAGATGCTGGAAGAGAGTGGAGAGCTGTATTTGATCAAACACAGCTGCAGCTGAACAGAAACCCTCCCAACATTAAAGCTCTAATGAAGAGAACCAGTGAAAGGCATTTAAATGGCAGCGTCTCCAGTCTGCGTTGCTTTAATCAGACTAAAAAGCCTTCATTAGTGTGCAAATGCAAATGTTGCTGCTTGCTGTCCTGCAGGACGAAGGGAAGCCTCTTGGGACTGAAGGGAACTATGGGAAGCAGCTTTTTGTCATCAAGGGAAATGTCTGTGCAGAAGAACTTGAATTGTTGGCACCATCCTGATTTAAAGCCCAGCAAACACTCCAGAAGAGTATCAGGAAGATTGTAACTGTTCACAAAATGAAATGAGAGGCCTGATCTTTACATTCTGTTTCTGAACTTCTTCATTGTCACTTTCACTCAACCGAAATCTCTTTTTGCTTCGTGTCTTTATTGCTCTCCTATTAAATCACATATCGCTCTCTGCTTCTCTCAGCTCTTTGCATCGATTTGGAAGCAATTTCTTTCTCTCCAGCACATCCGTCAGAAATGCAGTGATATTTTTCAACTGTAAGTATAGCTGCTGCTGCAGCTTTGATGGCTGTATTATAGAGAACGAAGCTTCCTGCTGCAGCGTTGCATTTGGAAGTTGCTCCATATTGGAGCTGCGGATAAAAGCCTGCATGAACATGTTTGTATGTTTGTCTCCCAACCTGAAACGCTTCGTTTGATTCCCGTCCAGATGAAAAGCTGCCAATGAGAGGATTGGATGGGAAGTAGCGGCCATGGCGGCCCATCGAATCATCAGAGTGACCAACAACAATCACGTCCTCCCTCGCTGCAAGTCTGAGGGGACGCTGATCGACTTGAGCGAGGGGGTCACCGGGGCCAGCCTCAGCGATGTTAAAGGTCAGCGTTTACATGTACACGCTCAGCCAATCAAAGCTCACTCAATCTCTAAAGAATTCATTTTTAATTATGAGCTGTTGATCTTTTGTAATTAGATCATCAGTCACATGTTGGAAGCTGTATATTCACACTTCACTGCTTTATTTACATGCTCTACATACGCTCATAACGTGAGCTAAAAATAGAAAATGAGCTGATCTGCTCATGCGTTTACTTAGTGATCTGGAAATGTTGTCAATGAAGGTTTGGGTTCTTTGGGGGGCTATTTGGGACCAGGTACTTACTGTAAAGTTTTACTGCAGAAGCACTGAACCTGTCTGTCTGATGTGTGGCACCATCACCTCATTATTCCAACCGGGCCATTACATCTGTGTCTGATTAGGAGATAAGTGCCGTTAACTGCAGTGTTTTTGGTAATCAGCCACCAAGTGATTCAGTGAGTGCACTTATCTCAAATAGTGAACAACCACTTTGCAATCAGGGGAGAAGAGCATCACTAATAGAACATCTTTTTCCCTTTTCAGTGCCTTCTCCCAGTGCCTTACGGCTGGACACCTCCACCTCCTACGGAGCCGCGCAGGAAGTGGTTGCCATAAAGGATTATTGCCCCAGCAGCTTCACCACACTGAGGTTCTGCAAAGGCGACCGCCTCTATGTGTTGGACACGTCAGGTGGCGAATGGTGGTACGCCCACAACAACACGGAAATGGGCTACATCCCATCCGCCTACGTCCAGCCGGTCAACTTCAGGGACTCTTCGCTTAGCGACAGCGGCATGATTGATAGCCTTGGGGAAGGATACGAGGTTGGGTCCAAGGAGTTTGGAGGTTTGGGGGAGTGGACTGGGATGACCCTTGAGCCCTCCCCACTTTACAACAACAGATCCTCCTCTGCGAACCCTTTTATATGTCCGATAGATCAGAACTGCAAAGATTTAAGTGCAAGGAACGCAACAGACCTGATTCTGTTCGATGCACTGGCATCTCCATCATCTTGCTCGAACGTTAACATGAGTACAATCGTGACCAATGGGTTCAGCAGCTGCCACACCAACAGTACCCCCCCCACCAGCCCAATCCAAGACATTGTACCTAACCTCCACAGGGATAACCCGTTTTTCAGGAGTAAGCGTTCCCACAGTCTCTCAGAACTGTCAGTCCTGCAGGCTCAGTCCAATCCGACCTTACCTTCTTCTGGATTCTTCACAGGCCTCAAGGCTCCGTCACCGGAGCAGTTTCAGAGCAGGGAAGACTTCAGGACTGCTTGGTTGCACCACAGAAAGTTAGCCAGGTCTTGCCATGACCTTGACTCCCTGGGCCAGAGTCCTGGGTGGGGCCAGACCCAGCCTGTGGAGACCAACATAGTGTGCAAATTGGACACTAACGGAGGAGTGGTTCAGCTCCCGGACACCCAAATCAGTGCACACATCCCCGAAGGCCACGTCAGCCATGGAGACCACCAGCAGATCTCCATGAAAGCCCTGCTAGACCTTCCTCTGGAGCTCAACGGGGACCACTGCTCCACAGTCAGCCCCGTGGTGGAGATCAAGCTGAGCAACATGGAGACCAAGTCCTTCATCGCGTTGGAGATGAAGGTGTTTGTAACCGTGAAGAAGGAGAGCTGTCACACTGCGGAGGTGCTTTGTGTTAGAAGCGACTGTAAAGAAGGGCCTTACACACCGATCCCTAATGCCTACATCTACAAAGACACGGTCCAAGTCCAGCTGGATAGACTAGAGCCTTGTATGTATGTGGCTGTTGTGGTTAAGTCACAGCACCTCAGCCACAATACCACCGTTTGGGACCATATGCAGAGGAAAGTAACTCTAGGCGTCTACGGACCAAAGCACATTCACCCTTCCTTCAAGACAGTCGTGGCCATGTTCGGGCATGACTGTGCCCCCAATACCTTGTTGGTGAATGAGGTGGGCTGGCAGGCTAGCTCCAGCCCACCAGTGGCCCTCCAGCTGTGGGGGAAGCACCAGTTCGTGCTGGGGTACCCTCAGGACCTCCAGGTGGGGTTGTACTCCAACATGTCAAACTACCAGGTGAAGGCCAACGAGGGTTCTGGGGTGATTCGGGGCTTTCAGGTCAAACTGGGGAAAGTCAGCAGGCTGCTGTACATGATCACATCGCACAACCCCAACAGCATCTCGGACTTCACTCTCAGGGTCCAAGTCAAGGACGCTCTCGACTGTATCCTCACCCAGTTCTGCGTCCAGACGCCGCCGCCGCCACCAAAGACGTGTGCAAGGATAACGGGCCAGAGAAGGTTTCTGAAAAAGAAAGAGGTGGATAAAATCGTCCTCTCACCGCTGGCCGTCACTTCCAAATACCCGAAGTTTCAAGACCGGTGCATTACCAACCTTAAATTTGGCAAGTTGATCAAAACGGTGATCAGGCAGCACAAGAGCATGTATCTGTTGGAGTACAAAAAGGGGGATGTTATCGCTTTGCTCAGCGAGGAGAAAATCAAGCTGCGAGGGCAGCTGCGGACCAAAGAGTGGTACATCGGATACTATCAGGGGAAGATCGGACTTGTCCATGCCAAGAATGTTCTGGTTCTGGGGAAAGTCAAGCCCATTTATTGGTGTGGGCCGGACCTAACGACCACCATGCTGCTGGAGCAGATCCTGAGGCCTTGCAAATTTCTCACGTACATCTACGCGACGGTGAGGACGGTTCTAATGGAGAACGTGGGCAACTGGAGGGCGTTTGCCGATGCCCTCGGGAACGGGAATTTGCCCCTGAATTATTTCTGCCGGACAGAGCTGGACAACGAGCCGGAGAAGGTGGCGTCGGTTCTGGAGAAACTCAAAGAGGAGTGTACCAACATGGAGAACAAGGAGAGGAAGTCCTTCCAGAGGGAACTCATGATGGTGAGACCACGTTTTTAATCCTCCAGAACCCAAATAAACTGAATTTAGTGATAAAAAATTATTTTCTTTGACAACTAACTGCTAAACAGTGTTTCCTCTTTGTAGATTGGGGGTCATTTTTAAGGGCAAGTCCAGAGAGATACAGTACATAAAGTGCCATTTCTCTTTTCTGTTTCATTGCCTCAAGAACACTCATGCATTACGGTAACACTGCTGACAACAGCTATTATGCCCAGATGATCACAAACTGAGCGAGAAGGCGTTTGCGAGTGTCGCTCCGATGGTTGCTGCATCGTTAGTTCAGCTTTGTTGAAGCTAATGTAATGAGTCAGACAGTCACACGAAGAGGAAGGATCAAGTCTTCCAGTCTGAGGCGGCTCACAGTGGGAACAACGGAGGGGAGGTTGGAGGGGAAAATCCTGCAGAGGCAAAATATAACAGAACATCTGCAGTTTCAGCGAAAACAACTCCGTCTAGCAAACGCACGCCGGCCTTGATGGGTTTTTCTTCTCCGACAGCACCGTGCACCCGGAGACGCAAAATAGTCCCGAGACATTTCCCTCGCCAGACGGTCATTATTCACAAAGTACTTTAGCAGAGCACGCTCTCCTGCTGCTGTTTATCCAGCCACAGTTGATGAAGCGTGCATGCAGCCACCAGAGCAGCTCTGGGAAAGTGCCTTGCTAAATGACACTTTGGCGGTCACTGTTAAGGTAAAGCTGTTCACCTGTATCTTTCCGTTTGGCTGCACGTCATGTGACGTCGCCATCATCTCACAAGGTTAAAGCAAAGAAGGCTAGCTTTTATGTTTTATAAAGGGCTTTTATTCTGGCGGGTACAGCGCTTTCTTATCTCCATCCTCGGCTCCTCGGAGCTGCTTTCTTGTTGGATATTTACTGGGAAATTAACCGAGAACAGTCTCAGACGTCCGTCACTGAAGTCAGAAACACTTTTCAAGGATGATGGAGACTTTTGTTCTGTTGAATTGGTTACATTTATGCAGCAACTGTAGACGGATGGACAGCATTTAGCTCTGATAGGAGACGTTTGGTGTCTCATGTTGCTCTGCTGGCTGTAAAGTTATCGTTCAAAGGGACCAAGAGCTCAGTTTAACACCTTCTAATGGATCATGAAGCTCATTCTGATGAAACAATTGGTTATTGGTCGTTCCTGCTGCTCTCGCAGTAAATTTATACGTTTATGAACTGATGAGGTGCTTATTTATTGATGTAGCTGTTTGCGTTGGACACCACTATTCATCAGGTTTTGCCTTTTAGGGCGTCCAGCTGTACTTATGACTGATAAGGATGATGAATAATATTGATTTCCTCCTGGTTTCACTGGAAAGTAGATGTTTTTATAAAAGAACAAGGTCATTTCTATGTGCAGATAAATCTAAAACTTTTTTCCTGCTACACAAAGTGGGTTTGCTGCTGCACTCACGATAAACCAGGATGTGTGTGAATTTGTGTATATATATATATATATATATATATATATATATATATATATATATATATATATATATATATGTATATACACGTGTGTGTGTATGTTGAGATATTTTCCCCAGAGAGCAGTAAATTGTCATCAGGCTGCAGGAACAAGGTCCAGTGAGTCACACAGGCTTGAATTACTAAATCTTCTCCTTGAAGAAAGAAAGAAAGAAAGAAAGAAAGAAAGAAAGAAAGAAAGAAAGAAAGAAAGAAAGAAAGAAAGAAAAAGCCAGTCTTATATAACTATTATAATTAAACATTCCTATGCTGAGAACCTCTGGCTTAAAATCCTCCATTAGCAAACAAGGCATTCATTCTCTTAATAATGACGCTTTATCCTCTTTTAGGACAAAAATGTTCCCAAATCTGTGAAACGCTCCAAATAAAAGCATCCTGGAGAAACTCTGTGATTAAACTACTCTGATTATTTCATTGGGATGAAATAATCTCTTCTCAAGGGGACGAAGGGACGTTTAATCGGGAATCGATGCTTCGTAGGAAATGGAAAGGGGCACCAGGGACCCAGACTCCAGACTTCATTGTCCCCCCTGTGGTTTCTGTAATGAGAGAGGAGCCAGAAAAGTGGATTTGTTGGAAGAACTGAAGTGGAAAAGAAAGCGTTTAGACACAGATACATGAACAGCAGTCTGCTGAGTGAAAGTCCTCTTATCTAACAGAACAACGGAACTTTCCTTTAGCGGGCTTTCCTATCTAACAATCTTACATAAAAGGTGTCTTAAAGTTGAGTTTGGTTTCCTCTGTCAAATCACTTTGCTTGTTGTACTACAGAACTTTCTAACGTATCTGTGGTTGCCGTGGCAACTTGTCTCGCTGGCTGCGTTTCCTGCTTCCTGTTGTATGCTAAGCGAAGTTAACCATGTTCTGACCGACTCAGGAAACCTTTACTCTGATCAGCTGATGTTCTAAATAAAGAGGGAACATTTCTGCTCCTTCAGCCTGACTCGCCTGCAGCGCGTCCCAAACAACGCCGCCGATTGTTTCCTGCTGAAGCTCCAGAACCACAGGATGTAATTTATTAGATTTCTAAAAGAAAAAAGGCTCAACGTTACGATCATAACAGGCCAGAGCTGGAACCGAGAAAGTCCACCTCCCTCACTTACTATTGTTTATTGTGTGTATTAAGTGGATTAGTTCTTATCCATGAAGCTAAAGCGGGGTTTTCATTGATCCAGTTCAGTAGTTCACATCGTCTAGCTGAGAAAATCAGCAGCAGGTTGTACGTGAGTACGGGCACTTCCTGGTCTCTGTTACCTGGACGGGCACTTCCTGGTCTCTGTTACCTGGACGGGCACTTCCTGGCCTCTGTCACCTGGACGGGCACTTCCTGGCCTCTGTCACCTGGACGGGCACTTCCTGGCCTCTGTCACCTGGACGGGCACTTCCTGGCCTCCGTACCTGGACGGGCACTTCCTGGTCTCTGTTACCGGGACGGGCACTTCCTGGCCTCCGTACCTGGACGGGCACTTCCTGGCCTCTGTCACCTGGACGGGCACTTCCTGGTCTCTGTTACCTGGACGGGCACTTCCTGGTCTCTGTTACCTGGACTGGCACTTCCTGGCCTCTGTTACCTGGACGGGCACTTCCTGGCCTCCGTACCTGGACGGGCACTTCCTGGCCTCCGTACCTGGACTGGCACTTCCTGGCCTCTGTTACCTGGACGGGCACTTCCTGGCCTCCGTACCTGGACTGGCACTTCCTGGCCTCTGTTACCTGGACGGGCACTTCCTGGTCTCTGTTACCTGGACGGGCAGTTCCTGGCCTCCGTACCTGGACTGGCACTTCCTGGCCTCTGTTACCTGGAAGGGCACTACCGTGTGAAACATAAAAAATGAAAGTGTTGCAGCAGATCTTGGGGGTTTGGATCGGCTCACCGTATCTGGTTCAAACCCGCCGCCGACAGGTGTTCTGGTGTGAAACGTGAGCCGGCATTGATGAGGACAGAGCTGTAGGGCCGGGGGGCATCCGACACCGCCCGGCAGATCTGTTAACGCCGAGGCTCCGGTTACCGAGGAGAGGACAAAACGGAAAAGAGGAGTGTTGTTTAATAATAGATCTGTGCCGGGAGGCGGGGCCAAACTCTTTGCAGGGACGAAATCAATCCCCCAAAAAGACTTCTTTAAAGTTAGAAATATTTCTGAGAAACACCAGAAACAAGAATACCTCTCCTGTCAAATGAACACAGAGTCCAGACGCTGTCAGACCTGATCCAGGAGGAGGAGGTCTATCCAGTCTGAGAGCTGAACCCCAAACAGGGAACCATGGGATCGCTTTCTGTCAGCCAAACAGAGTCAAGCAGCAGAGAGGCAGCAACCTTATCTGCAACGGAGAAGCTCTGCACGTTGCTTTATTAACTTGGAAACAGTGTGTTTTTATCTTCCGCCTGTTCATTAAACATGAATAATGTCGTCCTAACGTCGGTGTTTTGTTAACAAAACTAGTTTTTTTGTGCTGAAAACACGTCATGTTTTTATCCAAAACCTGCAGATTTGTTAAAAAGGCAAATGTGAACAAATGACATCTAATTAGATTTTAAAAAGAATGAATGATGCAGCACGATTCCATTATTTTTGTTTTCCTGTTCAGTTTGAAGGTTTTAGGTCATTCATGTTTCTTAATGGGAGATAATTGCTTTTCATATAAAATCTTAGCATCATCTGCATATTTAGTCTAAAGGGACGTGTTCTCTTCCAGTTTTCTACCTGTCACTACCCCCCCCTTCCTGTTTGGGTGAAGCTCATTTGGGCGGCTGTCAGCTCCGTCTGTCCGTCTGCTTCGGGACTTCCTGCAGCTCAACGCCGTCTCGGAGATTTCCAGACACTTTGGTCTCTCGGAGAAGAAGGTTTTCTATTTTTAGAGCAGAAGCAGTTGTTAATTAATAATGATGAGTTTCTACCATTCAAAGAGAGTGTAATCACTTTAATTACCTGTGAAGAATTACCCAGAATTCTTGAAAAGGCAAATAAGTCATCGCAAGTGACCTTTGACCTCCACCTGGTGCAGTTTGAGCCCATCAAGATTAAAATGACTGTCCTTGACATGAATCACATTGTGTCGCATTCAAGCCTCGAGTAAAACTATGGTCTGGCCCCCGTTAGAGCTGGTCTGGCCCCCGTTAGAGCTGGTCTGACCCCGTTAGAGCTGGTCTGGCCCCCGTTAGAGCTGGTCTGGCCCCCGTTAGAGCTGGTCTGGCCCCGTTAGAGCTGGTCTGGCCCCCTTTAGAGCTGGTCTGGCCCCGTTAGAGCTGGTCTGGCCCCCTTTAGAGCTGGTCTGGCCCCCGTTAGAGCTGGTCTGGCCCCCGTTAGAGCTGGTCTGGCCCCCGTTAGAGCTGGTCTGACCCCGTTAGAGCCGGTCTGGCCCACGTTAGAGCTGGTCTGGCCCCCGTTAGAGCTGGTCTGACCCCCGTTAGAGCTGGTCTGGCCCCCGTTAGAGCTGCGACTTCTGAATATAAAGTAGACCAGATCTTCATGGACTTGTCTTTGTCCCCCCAGGCGCTGCTGAAGATGGACTGCCAGGGTCTGGTGGCCAGACTGGTCCTGGACTTCGTGCTGCTGACGACGGCGGTGGAGGTGGCGTTCCGATGGCGGGAGCTGGCAGAGAAACTGGCCCGCGTGTCCAGAGCGCAGATGGAGGCGTACGAGGCTCCGCACCGTGACAAGAACGGCGTTCTGGACGGCGAGGTGAGAGACGCGGCGTCCTCCGGGACTCTCGTTGTTTTACTTTATGTGTTTATTAAAAGTCCGTCCTCCCCCTCCAGTCCATGTGGAAGCCGGCCTACGACTTCCTGCTGACGTGGGCCGCCCACGTGGGGGACAGCTACCGGGACGTGATCCAGGAGCTGCACCTGGGCCTGGACAAGATGAGGAACCCCATCACCAAGAGGTGGAAGCACCTGACCGGCACGCTGATCCTGGTCAACTGCCTGGACTCGCTCCGCGGCGCCGCCTTCTGCCCCACCGGGTACGGAGACTTCGCCGTGTGACCTTCTGATGGAGACCTGGGGGGTCATCCTTTGATGGTCCAGGTCAGGGGCTGGGTTCAGATCTGCACTTCCTGGTCCCGTTTGGCGTCGCCCGATGTGGAAACGCCTTTGGTCGATGTGAAACTGTTCTCTTCTTCGTCTCTTTAGATAAACGTCTTCACATTTTCTCTTTTTGGGGTTTTTCATTCGTCTCTGCTTGACGACGGTTACCATGACTCCCTCAGGACAACATCAGAGAACTCAACCACTGCAGTACAGGACACACAGACAGACTGTGACCTTTGACCTTTGACCAGCTGTTTCAGTCACATTAAAGCTGTAACCTGAACAAACATCGAGATAGTTTGTTCACTTTATATTTTAAAAAAGCCTTTTTGTCTCCGATGTGTGTTTTCAAGAGTTTCATCTTTGATTTTATGATCTCAGTGAACAGAATCCTTCGGCTTTCGATGCTTTTATTGTTTGATTTCAGTCTTTGTGTCGGAGTCGGTGCCGGCTGCAGTGTTTCTCTGTCTGAATATGAAATGTTTATATATTTATACACACGTTCTTCTGTTCAGAAGGTTTCAATAAAACTTAAAACATTTAGTGATTTGATTGAATATAATTCATGTTATAATGACATGTATTTGCGCTTGGCTCATTAACAACAGTATTGTAGCTTCCTAGTACAAATTAATTTCATAAATCTCCCAAACTCAAAGCAACGACGTCTTGGAGCTCGGCTAGCAGTTACCACCTGTTTCCAGTCTTTGTGCTAAGCTAGGCTAATGTTGTTGAATCCTGTGCTTCTTTGTTTGTCATGGAAACACAGACAGGAGGACGTCCAGACGTTCCCACAAACACGCTTTAATAAAAGCAGGTCGTCACTCATTCCTGCTCGTCTCCTCACTTCAGCCCGACGAGGCCATAAAGGAGCTTTTAACAAGCTGCTTGTCAGGAGGACGGCGGATAAATCAGCTCTCACATCTTCCCAGGGAGAAATATATGCCGTCTCACTTCATCACTGACGCTCTTTTAGAGGATCCACCTGGTTCAGCTGATAATGCAATCTGGAAGTTTGTGTGTGGAAACGGGAATATAAAAGGTCGTTCATCTGCTGTTGTCATGTGGGAACCTCATGGAAGCTGTAGTCATGGCGATGACCACAGCTGGAAAGAGACGTGAATCCTCTCTAGAAGGTTATTAGACGCTTTAAACAGTTTGTGTTCAGCGTTGTGAATAATTCCCTTCATGTCTCTTTTATTTCTAAGGAATCAGGTTCAGGATCTAAAACACTGAACTAATGGACTGAGAGTCTGTGACGGTCTCCCTGGTTTCCTTGAGATGAGGTGAGACAGGTTAACCCGTCTGGCGTGTCTCACCTCACCTCTCTCACCAGCTGGCTGCGTGTCCTCGGTTACCTGAGGAATACATCGGAGCTAAAACTCTGTTTTATGGATGAGGAGGACGTGGGCGGCGGGCGAGAGACATCCTTGTTAGAGAAAGAGAGAGAGTTAATCATTGAGAGAACACACACACACACACACAAAATACACAAATGTCACATATCTTATTAATCTTTTCAGTTAGAGAATTCTAATTGAGTTACAAAATAATGTATGTAATTATAACATTTTAAATACCTCATACCAATAGCTTATGACAGTAAACCGCTCACATGTTAACTCTCCAATCATTGATAATTATAATTCATTAATGAAATTATCTTGATTTCTTATGTATGATTTATTATATTTACAGACACTGCAGTGACCGTTTTATCACCAGCGTCAATAATCATGACTATATACTGTCACGGTGCGTAATTACGCTCCGTTGTCTTTTATTCTGAAAGATTCAACCGGAAGTACCGACTTCATGTATTTACGCTCCGGTGTCTTATTTTGAAATCTATCGGAAGTACCGCGTGTATGTAATCTGTCTGTCTTGATACCGCTGTTGTAATTCACGGTTGTGGCCACCGGAGGGCGGTAGAGCTCGCGAGCTGAATTGATAGTATATTTAGATGGGACATTGTTTGGCGTTCCTGTGGAAGCAAAGGAAGGATCTCAAGGGGCACAGAAATCAAACAATGAACCTTTTGAATCCTGAATCTAGTTCGCCTACAGGCACTGCAGTGACACTGCCCTCCGGTGGTCACGGCGCGTAATTACACGTCGTTGTCGTTGATTATGTATGATTCTACCGGATTTACTGCTTGTATGCAACGTCTACCTTGACGACACCGCTGATGTAACAAACGGCTGTGGCCACAAGAGGGCGTTAAAGCTCATTATCTCAATATTTGAATTAATATAAGATTGGCGAATTTGAGTATTTGTAGCTAACGTTAGCTAATACATTACTAGTTTACCTTTAGTAGAACATGACGTTAATAGTATTTATTGTTTAACTCTTCAGAACGTTGTGGTCTTTACAATCTCACGATTAGCTTACAACTAACCGGATGTGTCGTCGCTGCTTTGAGCTCTCAGGGCCACCGTAGTGCAAGACGATTAGCTTACAGCATTAGCGGAGGCTAACAAAGCGTACACAACCGTTTAGTACAACAGCGGTGTTTTCAAGGTAGACACATTACATACACGCAGTACTTCCGGTAGAATCGTAAATACAAGACAACGAAGGGTAATCACGCGCCGTGACCACCGGAGGGCAGTGTGCAGAGTGCCTTAGTAGGCGAACTAGATTCAAGAACTGAATTACAACAGCGGTATCATCAAGAGACAAATTACGTACACGCAGCACTTCCGGTAGATTTCAAAATAAATGGCAACGGAGTGCAATCAGGCACCGTGACGACAGTTGGACATTACTTTCGGTCGAATCCTTCAAAATAAAAGACAACGGAGTGGAACTTCGCACCGTGACCACTGTTGGACAGACATTCCATACAAGCAGTACTAGTATAGTATAATATTCAGAGCAGGAGCTTTAACGGCCTCTGGTGGCAACGGCAACAGTGGAATTGACAAGGTAGACAAATTAAATACAATCGGTACTTCCGGTTGAACCAAGCAAAAATAAGGACGCTGTAATTACGCACCGTGACCACCATGCAGTCATGATTGAGACCGGTGGTAAAAGTCACTGAAGGGTCTAAAAAATATCAGGAAATTATACAATTAAAGTAAACAACAGAACGATAATGATTTGTTTACCTGTGAGTTTATTGTATCCACACAACAATTCCAACATACATTTTTTTCCACATTTTTATAAGTGTTTGAACCATAATAAAATACATAAAATTATTTTTTTTTTTACACATTAAATAAAAAAATAAAAATAAAAAAAAAAGCTCTTCTTTCCGGCTATGCGGGAACCTGGAGGACGCCTCTCACTGAAACGGAACACAGAAACAAACACAAATTAGTACTAGTCTATGGTAATCATGCAGAGTTTAAAAATGAAAAGTGGTATCGTACCCGACGACGCCATCTGAACAGCAGTCCTGGTCCTGGTCCACATTGGTGTGCTTCAGGATGCTCACTTTCTGGACCGTGTGGATCTCTTTCACCTCGGCATCAGCGGGCCAGGAACGTGAAGATGTGAAGTACAAAAAAAACAATTTTAGTTCATTATAACGGAAACAGAATCAAACTACCCCCTTCATCCAGTTAGGCTTCAAAGTGTCTCGTGCCTTATTTACTGAATCTCCATGTGGACAATAGATAGGTTTACATGACCAAAAAAAAAAAAGACATACCTTTGATATCTAGCTGAAACAAAGAAAAGTTATTGCACCAATACAGATCTAAGCTGATGATTCAGAAGTCGAAGACCTGTTGGATATCAGTCGCTGCAGTGTTTGAAATGCTGGAGAAGTCGAGGTTTAAAAAAAACATTCACTTGAAAGCAATTAGTTGCTGTGAATGTTTGACCCTTTGTATTAGCCAAATAGTTGATATACTTTGTTACTCATGTATTTATTTTGTCTCTTGTGCATAAATCATATATTGAGGTCGTCTTCAATGGCTTTAGCTTTAGTGAGTGAATGTGTTGTATTGTTTTTGTCCTGTGAGAAGATGCATCTCGAGGGGTTATCCTGTTCAAACCGTGTACTGTACTCCAGGATGTTATGAAGAGTGATCAGATGAATTGAAATTCATTGCAAAGCCCCCTTTTGCTCTGAAAATGCCACAGAAGGCCCAGCTGACCTCAGGTCAGCGATTCTCTCAGGGATACCGCGGTGATAGTGTTGATGAGGACAAGGCTGTCGTGCTGATTGAGTTCGAACAACGGACTGGATGTGTGGCACTTTAAATCATTGTTCTTCCTCTGGTAACCATGGTAACCTGCAGTCATTGGGTTGCACAGAAAGGGCATCACAGGCCAGGATAGCGCTGCTGGTGAGTGCACCTGAATCAACCGTTTATCGGTGCATCAAGAACTTCGAGGTTCAGTGGTTGTGAAGACGTCAGAGCGCCCAAGAAAGTCCAGCAAGCAGCAGGACCTGGAAGGTGATTCAGCTGCATGCACAGCAAAGTGAAGGCTTGTGGAGGATGACTGGTGTCAAGAAGGGCAGCAAGGAAGCCACTTCTCTCTCTCCATGAAAACCATCAGACTGATATTCTGATAAAAAGGTTCAGGGATTGTTCTGCTGAGGACAGGGTGAAGTCATGTTCTCCGATTGTTTAGGGCATCCAGGAGATATATATGCGAGTGAGAAAGAGATCAATAAACCAAGTGAATGATCGGTGGGCGTGGCGGCCACGTTGGTATGAAACCAGTTTTTGTGAATTGCAGACCAGGAAATGGCTCTGCAATAAATTGGCAGCTGCAGCTGCCAACCAAAAAAACCCCCAAAAAAACGAAATAAATAAAAAAGGTACCTTGGCCATTGCACTGTCATGTGAGATGCTTGAGTGACGGACCCATTGAATGTTTGCATGCCAGCCCTGTAAGCAGCTCTGTGGCTGCTTCACACCTTCCTATGAAACCAGGATTTGTGAATTTCCTTTTAAACCACGTTTTGTTGACCCAAACCGGCACGTCTGCCATTGTCATGTCAGATGTTTGTAAAAAGGACCCATAGAGTTTTTGTTTGACACCTTTGTATGAAACCAGTATTTGTGAATTGCAGACCAGGAAATGACACGGTAATAAATAGGCAGCTGCCAACCCAAATAAAAATAAAACCACACACACACATTCATACACAAGCACACAAAGACAGACGGGCGTGGTGGCCAACCACACCCGCCTGTCTGCCCTGGAAGCAGCTCTGTGGCTGCTGAGAAAGTCAGTCAGTCATCGGTGCACCGTTGGTCAGTCGAGTATTCAAGGTCACCAATGCTGCCAATAAAATAATCTCAAAAAACCAGACTATTAAAATATAGATATTAAAAAGAGGTCTCACCTTATCCACCGGGGAAAAGAAAGAAAAGCAGTTTCACCAACACTGCGATGGACAAACCAGTCTGGAACGACTGTCATGAGAGAAAGACATTCAGATCTACAGAAAACAATTAAAAAAATACAGTTTTGTAAATCTAAACAGGATTTTAATAAATCCACCCATCGGTGATACGACTTATATTCTGATTATTGTGTATTTAGCATTTTTAAATGTTTCAATCATTTCGCAAACTAAATTTACCTACAATATTTATTAAATAAATATTTAATATATTAAAAGGGTAGGCTCGTGGCCAACCCCAAAAAACCCACACAATTATTAAATAAAAAAATAAAGAAGGACTTACCTTTTGTAGATCCACCCGGGAAAAGAAGAAAGTAGTTCCACCAACACTTAGACGACAAGTCTGGAACACCCGTCATGAGAGAGAGAGAGAGAGACATGCAGGTGTTTTTAAACTTCTCTATTACAACATAACTCATAGAAACTAATCCAAATGTATATACAATATTTATATATATATATATATATATATATATATATATATAAAATAAAGTAGTCTTACCTTCAGTCGATCCACCCAGGAAAATAAGAAAGTAGTCCCACCAACACTTGGATGAACAGACGAGTCTGGAACGCCCGTCATGAAAGAGTAAAAACGTTTTTTGTAAACTGAATTTATCCACAATATTTATTAAATAAATAATATTTTATATATTTAATGGGCAGGCTCTGTGGCCAACCCAAACCCCCACACAATTATTAAATAAATAAAATAAAAAATACTTACCTTCAGTCGATCCACCCAGGAAAAGAAGAAAGTAGTCCCACCAACACTTGGATGAACAGACGAGTCTGGAACGCCCGTCATGAAGGAGAGAGAGAGAGAGAGAGAGAGAGAGAGAGAGAGAGAGAGAGAGAGAGAGAGAGAGAGAGAGAGAGAGAGAGAGAGAGAGAGAGAGAGAGAGAGAGAGATGCAGATCGACAGAAAAAAGGTTATTGCATCAACATGGCACGGAGGCCATGCTGGACAGACATGACACGGCCGCCATGCCCGGCGGCGACCCGGCCGCCATGCTGGACAGACATGCTGGACAGACATGCTAGACAGACATGACACGGCCGCCATGCCCGGCGGCGACCCGGCCGCCATGCTGGACAGACATGCTGGACCGCCATGCTGGACAGACATGCTGGACAGACATGCTGGACAGACATGCTGGACAGACATGCTGGACAGACATGGCACGCCGGCCATGTCCTGGAATGACGCGGCTGCTGTGTCGGAGAGGACAGACCGATAAATGCCATAAACACTTCAAGCACCCAACGATTTTATTAAAACGGTCATTATTAGATTAAATTAAACTCTATTTTGGATTTAATTAACTTTAAATTAATTCCTTTATTATACAGTTTATGTGCTACATTTATTATAATTATAATATTATATTGTGTGGAAAAGAATTGACACAGCAGCCATGTCGGAGAGGACAGCTAGATTTGGAGGCTCGGCAGCCAGCCAAACCAAAAAAAGGGGGGGTCTTACCTTATGTGGCGCCACCTGTGGAGAAAATCCCTACACTGATCGCACACATTTGCCTGCCAACAGCCCTACGTCACCAAGGGGCGTCCACTCATGAAAACTCAAGGACAGTCGTATGGAGGAAAACCCAACCCACGTTCAGACTCCACCCCATTGTGACCGACGTGTGAAAACGCTGTAGACACCAAAGAGCCTCTACCTATGATGGAACATTCCAAGCCATTCACTAGTCATCGGATGCTGAAGGTTTTGGATCGCCCACCGATACCTTCTCTGACCGCCCTCCGATACCTTCTCCGACCGCCCTCCGATACCTTCTCCGACCGCCCTCCGATACCTTCTCCGACCGCCCTCCGAAGCTGTCACTAACGTTAGCATAGCAGCTGTAGCTAGCCTGCGTTTAAACAATCTGCTTCACCCCTAGTAGGCAGCAAAACTCCGACACCTCAGTATGAAACCCGTAGTTGTGAATTAATGGGGAAAACTCACAGTACGATGTACTGCACTGCAGGAAAGGCACGGCGGCCGTGAAGATCTATATAACTTTTGTTAGTGATATCACCTGTAAGACAAAAGAGATATCTGTATTTATAGTCATTAGTGACTTAATCCTTATATAGATATATATAGATATATAATCCTTATATCTATACTTATCTATGTAACTAAAATTAATTTGAGATAAAGATACATATTTATGCAAGTTAAATATCTATATTTATCTATGTAACTAAAATTAATTTGAGATAAAGATACATATTTATGCAAGTTAAATATCTATATTTATCTATGTAACTAAAATTAATTTGAGATAAAGATACATATTTTGTAGGCATAATATATCTATATTTATTGTTTATCTATGCAATTAAGAAATGAATCTGAGATACCTTTGAAAAACGTACATAATTTTTAATTAATCCACTGATTAGTCAGCGATATCACCATTTTGATTATGTAGGCTACATGTCGTCTGGTTTGTTTCCATACAGTTTTTGCTTTAAGTCTAGTTATTCATCTGCATTTTGTGTATGCGATGATAAAACTAAAGATCCACATGGTGGCCATGTTGGAAGGAAGAAAAGGAAAGTACAAGCCGCCATGCTGATATGCAACAAAAACAATCATTTTTATAGACTTACCTGACATCACACCACCTAAGAGAAAACCACATTAAAATAAAAGCATTTAGCACCACCTGGGGGAAAAATAAGTTAGTACACCAACATGGCACGTCGGCCATGTTGGACAAATACGGACAACGACGGTGGCGACGCGAGTGAGTTAGTGGGTCAGAGAGGTAGTGAGTGATGAACGGAGCGATAACTAAGAGCCAATCAGCTCGTCTCAAATGCACCTAATACAGAAATGGCACAAAGGCCGACAGTGATGTCATGTCAGATGTTGGAGTGAAGGGTGTATTTTAATTAACTTTTGTGTGTGATATCACACATATTCTTATTATTTCTAAGAATTCCTTTAAAGTTTAACTAAAGTATCAATTTAGTTTTTAATTAGTACACCTGTCCGTGATATCACTTATTTTGATAATGTATATGTTGTCTTGTTTATCGTCGTTTAAATGAATTACAATTAAATTAAATTTAAAATTAAATATATAATAATAAATATATTATACTTCTACAAAGCTTGGAGTTATGTACCTGAATGTTTATGTGATGATGCAACTTGATTTGAGATAAAGACGGAAGGTTAGACAAAATACACAGCAGATATATCAACAACCAAATACACCACACAATTCAAAGGACATATGTAGGAAAACAAGTTATTGAACAAACACCGAGACGGACGGAACGGTCGGGCGATGTGAGCGAGTGAGTGAAACAGAGGGAGGGGTGGGTGAGGGAGTGACAGAGTGGTAAGAACGCGTAAGAGTTAGTGAGTGTTAAACGGACGGCTAAATCAGCGTTCACCTGGGGAAAAAGGTTAGTGCACAAACAATACATTCTGGCATGGCGGCAATGATAGAGAGAGAGAGGAGAGACAAGCAGGCAGATCGATACTGTGATCTCCCCAAGCAATTCACAGTTTCCATTCTGAGGGTGTCAGACATACTACGTGCTATCAAAGCATGCCAGCTACAGCCGTGCCAACGCCAGCACATGGTACCTTCAGTCACCTTTGAACCTTGTGAACCCTTTGGCTCAGAAGCCCATTTAAGTGGCCAAGACCCAGTGGCTCTTGCAACGCCGCGGAATCACACCCACAACAGCGTTTTATCGTTCCGTGGGTTAAAGTCATGGAGTACGACCCATCTGCCACCTCGGAATCCCCCTACCCAGGCGTGACCTGCCCTCGCAGCAACATAAGCAACGCAGCTACATGAGAAACGCAACACCATCGGCAAACCCCTGCTTCATGGCCAATTCCGTGCTCCATTCGCAACCCCAACTCCAATCGGCAACCCGTGCTCCATTCGCAACCCAGCTCCATGGCCAACTCAAGAAGCAACGCAACATCATGAGCAATACACCTCGGTGACGTAGGACCCTCAACAAAGCAATGCTGCAACCATCTCACCTGACTACTCTGCATTTAATTACCAACTATACCACTGTGGTCTATGGACAACATGTCCACAAAGATGATTAACATTAGGTCTAAAACAGAATTACTATATCCTAGCTGGCAATTTAGCATAGCATTGACATGTGGTGGCTAAGCTATGAGGCTACAAGTAAAACAGGAGCAGAAATCCAAGTAAATCATCCTAAAACTGGTCTAAACCAGCACTATTTAGATATATTCGATATATTATTTAAAGTCTGGTACAACCTGTGTCGCACCAAACAAACCTAAGTAACACTGAAGCTACAAGGCCCACATGACCAAGCACAAACCAACAACCAATACCACCTTTAAGCTACATGGCTACAGACAGTTCAGTAGATCACAGCATCATACCAAACCAACGGCCAAATTTAACACCAAACCACCAGAGATAATAAACCAAACTGCTAATTTAACACCAAAACCACCACAGTCAATAAACCCAACAACTAATGAAACCTAAAAATGACCAACACCAGTCAAAAACTCCAATACTACCTTCAAGCTCCTGACTGTCACAAACCAAACGGCCAATTGAAGGCCAAACCACCAGAGAAACACACAAACAACTGATGCAAGCTAAAAAACACCAACACCAGCCACGAAAATGGCATCAAACCAAACAAACAGCCAATTGAAGGCCAAAATCACCAGAGAAAACACCAAACTGATGCGAGCTAAAAGAAAGCAGCAACGCTGCCGCAGACTCCAGCTAACGCAGACTCCAGCTAACGCAGACTCCAGCTAACGCAGACTCAAGCTAACGCAGACTCAAGCTAACGCAGACTCAAGCTAAAGCAGACTCCAGCTAACGCAGACTCAAACTAACGCAGACTCCAGCTAAAGCAGACTCCAGCTAACGCAGACTCAAACTAACGCAGACTCCAGCTAAAGCAGACTCCAGCTAACGCAGACTCAAACTAACGCAGACTCCAGCTAAAGCAGACTCCAGCTAAAGCAGCCTCAAACTAAAGCAGCCTCAAACTAACGCAGACTCCAGCTAAAGCAGACTCCAGCTAACGCAGACTCAAACTAAAGCAGACTCGAGCTAAAGCAGACTCGAGCTAAAGCAGACTCCAGCTAAAGCAGACTCCAGCTAACGCAGACTCAAACTAACGCAGACTCCAGCTAAAGCAGACTCCAGCTAACGCAGACTCAAACTAACGCAGACTCAAGCTAACGCAGACTCCAGCTGCGGCCTCCTCACCTCCGAGAGAAAGACAGAACGACGGGGGAAGTCACCTTTTATACTTAACGAGCATGCGGGCCTCGGGAAATTAGAAAATGTCCACTTCCGGGACAAAGTCACCGTGATTGGATAACCTGCTGCTCAGTGGGCGGGACTAAAAAAAAACAGCCAATGAAATCATCACAAACACTCACACTGCTACCTTATTGGTTTACTTTCATCACATGGCCACGTGCTTCCTTTAATTGACTGCGGTGAAACACGGCACCTTCTTTACATTAAAATATGACTTTATGCACGCGCGCACACACACGCGCACACACGCGCACACACACACACACACACACACACACACACACACACACACACAGTTATTTTATTTTTTATACAGCGGACGGTTTCATCAATTAAATTGATTACAATTGCTTTCTTGTAAACTCACCACTTAATATCTTTATTTCTTCAAAATATACATTAAAGCCATATGTTCTTGTAATTATTCTTATTTGTGTACTTGTACATCAGTTGCAATGCTACGGTATCAGCTGCACACATCTTTAATTGCCTGGTCAATACAAAATCAAAATTAGTTTTGCTTATTTTAACCAGAAGAACTCAGGGTACATATAGCTGTAATATCCAGTGAGAGCACCAGATGGCAGCATAGAGCAGGTTTTAAATCATCAGTGTGTCAAACAAACATGACAGGTTGAATGTGAATCATAAACACCTTTATTATTTGCTTCACAGCTATTCACCTGGAGTTTTCAGGTCATGACCCCAGCAGCCTGGACACAGAAGAAGAAAATTAAATTGGCATAATCAATACATTTCCTGTATATCTGATGGGAGGACAAAATCCACAGACTTTTGGGCAAAATGCAAAGTTCTTCTGAAGTTTAAATAAGATTTCAGCATTCTGAGCCTGATCAACGAAGTGAATTTGGTTAATTTGGTTATATCTTTTGAGCTGGTTCAATAATAATACCATACTGATGATGAGCATTTTCAAAGCAATTCCTTAAAGAAGATATTCAATCTGCACTAAACTTCACATTGCCCCTCTGTTTTATGTCGAAATGTGCCTTGGAATGATAAATGTTAGCGATAAATCACCTTCTGGAGTCTCCACATGTTTGTTGTAAAAACAGCTGACCTCAGACACGACCTTCAGGAAACCTCAAGTAGAAGGTCAAGCTGATTGACCTCTGACCCCATTCTACCGCGCCCTCTGAGTTTACTGAAGGTGAATGACAGTGTAGACATTTCTGTCTTCCACAAGATCTGGAAACAATAATTGCAAATTAGACACACGGGCAAAAACCAGGAAATCCGTTGTGTAAAGAAGACATATCTACATGTGTGGTGAAGAGTTGGTGTTTTGAAAAGATGACTTTTTAAGAGGAGCAATGTGGTTGCAAGATGTTTGTGTTGCACTGTAGCTGGCATGCCTCTCGTGTATGTTTTCTCACAGTGAAGGAGGATGTGTGACATCTGGAAGTGCTCAGGAGGGCCGGGCAGAAACTTCCCCCTCGCCGTTTCTCAGGGCAACAAACATCAAAGCCGGCTGCAGATAATGTTGAGACGCGAGGAGCTGCCGCCGCCGCCGCCTCGACCTGGAGGTTTTCAGGGGGCTCTCGGTGGTCCAACATGGATAATACGCAGCCTGGAGAAGGCTGAGAGGAGCAGAGGATGATTTATATAATTATGCAATAAAGAAACATGATGTTTAAGGTATTAAAACTTAAAAAACTACCTCAGCTGATGGTCTGGATACCTGGCCCCCCTGATGAGTCAGCAGACTCATGACTCATCAGAATCAGGCTGTCTGCTGGGGGAAGGTTGCTAGTTTGTTGTAAAGGCTAATTGGTTGAAACCTGTCGGGTCTGAAGCTCTGAGACTTTCTCACGGTGCCGAAACGACGTCTGAATGAAAAGGCGAGTGGAGAACACCTGCTTTGCTCCTCGCGCTCTTTTATTTAGCCTCTCTCTTTTTGTCCTCCGGCACCTGATGTTTACCTCCAGCTCCTCCTGCAGCAGTGAAATCATCTCAGGCTCAGAGTGTTTTCAGTCACATGAAGAGATCATGAGCTCAGTGTTCAGGAGGAGGAACGCATACTGAGTCGGAGAGATCATGGGCGATTAGGAGACAATGGGCCCCCGGGGTCGTAAAGGGCCCCCGACCCCTCCTACATAAGTACAAGAGCCACAGATTCAAAGAGACGTCTGAATCAGACCTCTCTGGTCCCGTTCATCTCTTTGTTGCTTTGCTTTTTCATCCTTTTTACAGCTATTTTTGTTGTTTTTTGCTTCTATTTGTGGTCATTTTCTGTCTATTTTGGGGCATTTTCTGTCTATTTTGGGTCCCGTTGCACTTTTTGTAGCTGTTTAGCATCTTGTTTTGAATAGTTGTAGCCACGATTAAAAATATATTTCATATTTTGCCATCATTTCAACATGACAGAATTTTAGAAATTGATTAATGAATGTCATTAAAAGAAGTAATAAAAATGTATTTCTCGGGGAATTTGCATGTGAAATAAAATATAAAGCAGCATATTTTGTTAGTATTTGGTTGCTTCAATGTGTTTAGAAATATAAAAAAGCTAGTCGACTTTACTTCAAACTACAAGTAAAATAGGAAACAAGTTAACAAAAACTCAGCTTGAAAAAAAACAACCACTTTGGCATTCTTATTTTGACTGAAATGTCCTCTAGTGTTAATAATGCATTTCACGTGCATCCTTTTATCCTCGTGTTTCTCTAAATTGACTGGAAGCTCACTTCCTCTCCAGCTGACGACATGCTGAGTTTATTAAAACGCTTTCTTGGACCATTCATTGATTTGCATGCACGTGACACTGATGGGGATCTGAGAGGACCCACCTATAGGAAGCGGACTATCTGGAGCCTCCTCCCTCCCTCTCCTTTGGTCATCTTGCGTCTCCAGCGAGCGGAGCGCAAACTGAAGTTTGTTTTTAGTTGAAATACTGTCTGCGCCACTTTCACACCGATTCTCCAAACTCCCAATGGGACCCGACGACTAAAGCAGACCCGCTTACATCTCAGACCCGGATCCGCAGACATGGACCGTGACGCATCTGGGTCGGCGCGCCCGCTGTTCCCCGGATATTTACGCATCGCGTTGCTGTTGGCGCTGCGGTTTGGAGCGTTGGCGCAAAATGGTAAGTGGAAGGCAAACTGTTTATGGCTCATAGTTATGTCTTAATACAATGTTCTTTATGAAATGCAAATATGTCTCCAGCTGGGAAGAAGCAGAAGAACTACCTTTCACCTTCATGATCAGAGACATCAAAGACTCTCCACAGTCTCACATCGTTATTTGTTGAAATAAAACGCAGGAAAATGATCTTCTTGCCCGTTTGAAGCCGCAGATTCTGCATTCAGCTGGTCCACAGGTTGGATGGACCTTCAGAGACAGAGAGGAAAAACATTATTATTTAGTCAAAGTTCACTTTAGATGCAGCAGTTAGTGTTCTAACTCAACAGACGTGTTTCTTCCTGCAGAAGAAGAACAGCAGTCATTCATTGAGTTACACATGTTGCTCAGTATAATCTGCGTCATGCTGCTTCCTCTCTCCTCCCATCACTTCTCCTGCAGATCATATTTGACTTGAACATGGAGCTGTAGCTCATGTCTCCCGTCTTTGTCTGCAGGCGTCCTGCAGCACATTAAAGCCTGCAGTCGTAAACGTCAGGCAGGCCGTCGTAAAATCAGACGTCAGACAACAAACCACATCTCTGTGCACAAACAACGTCTGACTGGAGGCGACACAGTTAGTCTAGTTAACACACCAATCAATCAAACTGTTGGTTTACACTAGCAGGGAGGGATTCGTTTAGTCCCCCAGACAAGACCTTCAGGTCCATCAATAAAAGGTCTCATGCAACAGTTTTAGAGTCGGCTGGAATAATCCTTCTTAATGTAGAAAGCCAACAAAATCAGCATCCATTTAAACTGGCTGTTGACACTTTTGTATAACAACAAATAGTATGTTGAACAATCAGACATTAGCCTGTAATCGCCGTTTCACTCCCGCCAAAGTGTTATCTTCTAACCGTCGTCCTCTAACCTGTCGTCCTCTAACCCGTCGTCCTCGAACCCGTCGTCCTCTCACCCGTCGTCCTCTAACCCGTCATCCTCTCACCCGTCGTCCTCTAACCCGTCATCCTCTCACCCGTCGTCCTCTAACCCGTCATCCTCTCACCCGTCGTCCTCTAACCTGTCGTCCTCTAACCCGTCGTCCTCTAACCTGTCGTCCTCTAACCCGTCATCCTCTAACCTGTCGTCCTCTAACCTGTCGTCCTCTAACCCGTCCTCCTCTAACCTGTCGTCCTCTAACCTGTCGTCCTCTAACCGTCGTCCTCGAACCTGTCGTCCTCTAACCCGTCGTCCTCGAACCCGTCGTCTTCGAACACGTCGTCCTCGAACCCGTCGTCCTCGAACCTGTCGTCCTCTAACCCGTCGTCCTCTAACCCGTCGTCCTCTAACCCGTCGTCCTCTAACCCGTCGTCCTCTAACCCGTCGTCCTCTAACCCGTCGTCCTCGAACCCGTCGTCCTCTAACCCGTCGTCCTCTAACCCGTCGTCCTCCTCTAACCTGTCGTCCTCTAACCCGTCGTCCTCTAACCCGTCATCCTCTAACCCGTCGTCCTCTAACCCGTCGTCCTCTAACCCGTCATCCTCTAACCCGTCATCCTCTAACCCGTCGTCCTCTAACCCGTCGTCCTCCTCTAACCTGTCGTCCTCTAACCCGTCGTCCTCTAACCCGTCATCCTCTAACCCGTCGTCCTGTAACCCGTCGTCCTCTAACCCGTCGTCCTCGAACCCGTCATCCTCTAACCCGTCGTCCTCTAACCCGTCGTCCTCTAACCCGTCGTCCTCTAACCTGTCGTCCTCTAACCCGTCGTCCTCTAACCCGTCGTCCTCTAACCTGTCGTCCTGTAACCCGTCGTCCTCGAACCCGTCGTCCTCTAACCTGTCGTCCTCGAACCTGTTGTTCTCTAACCCGTCGTCCTCTAACCCGTCGTCCTCTAACCCGTCATCCTCTAACCCGTCGTCCTCTAACCTGTCGTCCTGTAACCCGTCGTCCTCGAACCCGTCGTCCTCTAACCTGTCGTCCTCTAACCCGTCGTCCTCTAACCCGTCGTCCTCGAACCTGTCGTCCTCTAACCCGTCGTCCTCTAACCTGTCGTCCTCTAACCCGTCGTCCTCGAACCCGTCGTCCTCTAACCTGTCATCCTCTAACCCGTCGTCCTCTAACCCGTCGTCCTCTAACCTGTCGTCCTCTAACCCGTCGTCCTCTAACCTGTCGTCCTCTAACCTGTCGTCCTCTAACCCGTCGTCCTCGAACCCGTCGTCCTCGAACCTGTTGTTCTCTACCTGTCGTCCTCTAACCCGTCATCCTCTAACCCGTCGTCCTCTAACCCGTCGTTCTCTAACCCGTCATCCTCTAACCCGTCGTCCTCTAACCCGTCGTCCTCTAACCCGTCGTCCTCTAACCTGTCGTCCTGTAACCCGTCGTCCTCGAACCCGTCGTCCTCTAACCTGTCGTCCTCTAACCCGTCGTCCTCGAACCCGTCGTCCTCGAACCTGTCGTTCTCTACCTGTCGTCCTCTAACCCGTCGTCCTCTAACCCGTCATCCTCTAACCCGTCGTCCTCTAACCTGTCGTCCTGTAACCCGTCGTCCTCGAACCCGTCGTCCTCTAACCTGTCGTCCTCTAACCCGTCGTCCTCGAACCCGTCGTCCTCGAACCTGTTGTTCTCTACCTGTCGTCCTCTAACCCGTCATCCTCTAACCCGTCGTCCTCTAACCCGTCGTCCTCTAACCTGTCCTCCTCTAACCTGTCGTCCTCTAACCTGTCGTCCTCTAACCCGTCGTCCTCTAACCCGTAGTCCTCTCACCCGTCGTCCTCTAACCTGTCGTCCTCTAACCTGTCGTCCTCTAACCCGTCGTCCTCTAACCTGTCGTCCTCTAACCCGTCGTCCTCTAACCTGTCGCCCTCTAACCCGTTGTCCTCGAACCTGTCGTTCTCTACCTGTCGTCCTCTAACCCGTTGTCCTCGAACCTGTCGTCCTCTAACCCGTCGTCCTCGAACCTGTCGTCCTCTAACCCGTCGTCCTCTAACCCGTCGTCCTCTAACCCGTCGTCCTCTAACCTGTCGTCCTCTAACCCGTCGTCCTCTAACCCGTCGTCCTCTAACCCGTCGTCCTCTAACCCGTCGTCCTCGAACCCGTCGTCCTCTAACCCGTCGTCCTCTAACCCGTCGTCCTCCTCTAACCTGTCGTCCTCTAACCCGTCGTCCTCTAACCCGTCATCCTCTAACCCGTCGTCCTCTAACCCGTCGTCCTCCTCTAACCTGTCGTCCTCTAACCCGTCATCCTCTAACCCGTCATCCTCTAACCCGTCGTCCTCTAACCCGTCGTCCTCCTCTAACCTGTCGTCCTCTAACCCGTCGTCCTCTAACCCGTCATCCTCTAACCCGTCGTCCTGTAACCCGTCGTCCTCTAACCCGTCGTCCTCGAACCCGTCATCCTCTAACCCGTCGTCCTCTAACCCGTCGTCCTCTAACCCGTCGTCCTCTAACCTGTCGTCCTCTAACCCGTCGTCCTCTAACCCGTCGTCCTCTAACCTGTCGTCCTGTAACCCGTCGTCCTCGAACCCGTCGTCCTCTAACCTGTCGTCCTCGAACCTGTTGTTCTCTAACCCGTCGTCCTCTAACCCGTCGTCCTCTAACCCGTCATCCTCTAACCCGTCGTCCTCTAACCTGTCGTCCTGTAACCCGTCGTCCTCGAACCCGTCGTCCTCTAACCTGTCGTCCTCTAACCCGTCGTCCTCTAACCCGTCGTCCTCGAACCTGTCGTCCTCTAACCCGTCGTCCTCTAACCTGTCGTCCTCTAACCCGTCGTCCTCGAACCCGTCGTCCTCTAACCTGTCGTCCTCTAACCCGTCGTCCTCTAACCCGTCGTCCTCTAACCTGTCGTCCTCTAACCCGTCGTCCTCTAACCTGTCGTCCTCTAACCTGTCGTCCTCTAACCCGTCGTCCTCGAACCCGTCGTCCTCGAACCTGTTGTTCTCTACCTGTCGTCCTCTAACCCGTCATCCTCTAACCCGTCGTTCTCTAACCCGTCATCCTCTAACCCGTCGTCCTCTAACCCGTCGTCCTCTAACCCGTCGTCCTCTAACCTGTCGTCCTGTAACCCGTCGTCCTCGAACCCGTCGTCCTCTAACCTGTCGTCCTCTAACCCGTCGTCCTCGAACCCGTCGTCCTCGAACCTGTCGTTCTCTACCTGTCGTCCTCTAACCCGTCGTCCTCTAACCCGTCATCCTCTAACCCGTCGTCCTCTAACCTGTCGTCCTGTAACCCGTCGTCCTCGAACCCGTCGTCCTCTAACCTGTCGTCCTCTAACCCGTCGTCCTCGAACCCGTCGTCCTCGAACCTGTTGTTCTCTACCTGTCGTCCTCTAACCCGTCATCCTCTAACCCGTCGTCCTCTAACCCGTCGTCCTCTAACCTGTCCTCCTCTAACCTGTCGTCCTCTAACCTGTCGTCCTCTAACCCGTCGTCCTCTAACCCGTAGTCCTCTCACCCGTCGTCCTCTAACCTGTCGTCCTCTAACCTGTCGTCCTCTAACCCGTCGTCCTCTAACCTGTCGTCCTCTAACCCGTCGTCCTCTAACCTGTCGCCCTCTAACCCGTTGTCCTCGAACCTGTCGTTCTCTACCTGTCGTCCTCTAACCCGTTGTCCTCGAACCTGTCGTCCTCTAACCCGTCGTCCTCGAACCCGTCGTCCTCGAACCCGTCGTCCTGTAACCCGTCGTCCTCTAACCCGTCGTCCTCTAACCCGTCGTCCTCGAACCCGTCGTCCTCGAACCCGTCGTCCTCTAACCCGTCGTCCTCTAACCCGTCGTCCTCGAACCTGTCGTCCTCTAACCCGTCGTCCTGTAACCCGTCGTCCTCGAACCCGTCGTCCTCGAACCCGTCGTCCTCTAACCTGTCGTCCTCGAACCTGTCGTCCTCTAACCTGTCGTCCTCGAACCTGTCGTTCTCTAACCCGTCGTCCTCGAACCTGTCGTCCTCTAACCCGTCGTTCTCTAACCCGTCGTCCTCTAACCCGTCGTCCTCTAACCTGTCGTCCTCGAACCTGTCGTCCCCTAACCCGTCGTCCTCTAACCTGTCGTCCTCGAACCTGTCGTTCTCTAACCCGTCGTCCTCGAACCTGTCGTTCTCTACCTGTCGTCCTCGAACCCGTCATCCTCTAACTGTTCTCCTATTTTCAAGAAGACAAAGAAAAGTTCATGAGCAGCTTCCCTCCAAACGTTTGCCGTCACTCCTCTGACCTCCAGACAACCGAGCGTGTTCAGTGTTTTCTAGCACCAAGTGCTTTCAGGATTAGTGCTCATCATCCAGTCCACTGAGCCGGTCTGGAGACCACTGAGCCCGCCTGGAGACCACTGAGCCGGTCTGGAGCGGTCTCAGTTGTGTTAACACCACGCTCCCCCAGATTAATCTCTCCTGAGAAATCCCTGCAGACTGGCTGCACATCTGGGCTGCTGAGGGGCCTCCCTCCCTGTGGGATCTCCTGCCTCCCCGGGGGGGCGCTTCATTAGCTCAACACCCCCCTCACCCCTCCGGCTCAGTAAACTCATTAAGCTGCCAATTGGAGCAGTTTAGCCAGCAGCCAGAGTCTTGCCGATTGTCCTGCAAACCTGGATGTTTGCACAACCTGTGACCCTGGATCTTGTCGGTGGAGCTTCCAGACGACGTCAACAGCAGCATTGGCCTCTCAGGGGGGGAGGGGGGGGGGGGGCTGTCAACATGGAGAGCAGCCTGTAAGACCTTGTTTGGGCTTTGGGCCTCACCGGCAGTAACTCGGCCCCGTCCATTCAAGGCCTTAATACCCCGAATGTTTGCTTTCCCCGATGTGACTTTGCCCATCCGCCAATCAAAAGGATCTTTTTGTTTGGCTTTGTTAAGAAAAGCCTCTTCAGCCATTCCACTTGACAGATGTGGAGCGTTTGAGTGTGTTAGCGTGGAAAACGACATGTTCTGCTCAAGTAACCCGCCGGTTGTTTCAGCCTGCAGCTGCAGGCGGTGCGTTCACAGGCCGGTCATGCGCCAGTTGGCTTGATGGTCCTTTTCCCGGGGCGAGTTTAGAGAGGCGAGAGCCTCGCAGGAATGTCTGTTATTCTTAGCAATTTAGATAACCTCCGGGGGTGAAATGATCCTTCCCGCTCGTCTCCTCGATGGACACTGACAGTTTAAAGAGGGAATCATACCCGTGATGTTCTCTGTGTGGCCGTTCCCGTGATAACGGAGATTAAATCGTTAATACATACAACAATTTAAACGTTTTCCTGAAGGAACTCAAAGTGTAGCCGGGTTCACATACGCTCAATTAAATCCTTCATTCAAGCCTTTAAACTGAGTTTGTTCCAGTCAGTCGGAGGACGGCTGAGTTTGACTTCACGCTGAAGTTTTTAGACGATCGTTTGGTGTCTCTTCATCTTTGAATTCTGCCCTTTTATTTGAGATTTTTGCATCTCTTTGTGTTCCTATTCCGTCTCTTCGTGGTCGTTTCCGTCTCTGGTGATCATGTTCTGTCTTGTTTCGGTCATTTCCTGTCTGTTTGTGATGTAAACTTCAAACAGAGGCCCAGGCGGAGGAGCCTCCCAACCTGTTGCCTCTCCATTCAGTGATCTATTCATGACACAAATCAGAAAGAACATTGAGCCTTAATAATGAGCTTTTATTGATTGTTTTTTTTTAAAGAAATTAGCAGGATTGAGCAGCTGAAAATGGTTTTGTTTTCCAAAAGTATTTAAGTAAGGGCTATTATTCCCAAAGCCAAACAAACATCCACACTCGGGTTTACATGAAGCCTTTTAGCGCACCGATGAGAGAACTTCAGACTGAGTCACCAGCAAAGACATGACTCCGGGGTAAACCTGCTCCTCTGATCACAGCCGGAGATTTTACTCTTTTCATTTCCTCTTATATCTCGATCTGGAGCTCAAAAAGACAAAGTGAGAGGAGACTTTGGGTTTAATAAACCAGCATCCTTGTTGCCGTTGTCACGCCTCAGCTCCAGAGTGTTTCGCCGGAGGTCATCAGACTCTGCGTAACCCGTATCGCAGCGTGGACTTTGACTCCACGGAGATCCAGAACACGGCGATCCAGGACCTGATCTGCGACCACTCGCTGCCGCCGGGCTGGTACCGGTTCAGCATCAACAACAAGCCGGCGGAGATGCCAACCACCTGCGTTGAGGTAAGACTCCTCCACTCTGCAGCAGGTGGCCTTAATAAGCACCTTCGGCTCAGGTGGAGGGTGTTATGGCCCCCTATAATAGCCCCTCGCTGCAGGTAATGACTGTTTCTGTTGCCCTGCAGATGAACCGCTGTGGCACACAGGCTCCGGTGTGGCTGTCGCTGAAGGACGGCGCCCTGCCGCGGCCCGGCGAGGTCCGCCAGCTCTCCGCCTGCGCCACATGGCAGTTCTTCCACGGCAGCACCAAAGACTGCTGCCTCTTCCGCATCCCCATCACGGTGAGGAACTGTGGCGACTTCCTGCTCTACCGGCTGCAGCCCACGCAGGGCTGCATGGGATACTGCGCTCAAGGTGAGCCTGCTGGACGGGTCCACGGCCCGACACCGTCTGAGGTCTGCAGCTTTAGACAAAGAGCTAAAGCTGATGTTGACATGTATAGTGAATGATGTCACAGCTAATATTTGTGATCCTTAATAATGAAGAAATCCCATCCAGTTACTCCAGATTTGGGACCCAGACTCTGCCCGCCAGGTGAGGTGGAGGTCAACGGCCGATGCAAAGGTGAGAAAGTTCTAGCTCTATCTAGTAAAAATAAGTAGTTTTTTAAAAAAGAGAGATGTTTTCACAGCAATTTGAGACATAATTGCTTCAGAATAATCGCTCTAAGCAGCTTATTATACATATTTAAAACTGCCAAGAATGTATTTAATCAAAGCTCAAAATACAATTGTTTCCTAATAATTTGGGTGTTTTTATGGAGATAACCACCAGAGATGACGATAAATTAAAAAGACCACAGAAATCCTCATCAGGATGCCTTTAGGTGACCTCTCTCTTCGTTTGCAGCCGCCGTCCCGTCCCTGCCGTCCCGGCCGCTGATCACCCCGGAGCTCGTCGGCCACAGCGTCCACCTGAGGTGCTCCTTCATCCCGCCGCCGTGGAGCCAGCCGCTGGGCTTCCTGGTGGTCTGGGCCCGACACATCGGCCACAGCATGAAGGCTGAGATCAGGCAGGAATCCACGGCCAAGCCCTTCTCTCTGGTGGAGATGGACGGCGTTCACTTCAGGCTCGGGGAAACGGTAACGCCTGCCAGACCTGATTCACGGAGCACATGTGGAGGGTTCGGCCCGTTCAGCGGGCGACGTGGTTCACGCTGACCTCTCCGTGGTTCAGCCGTACAAAGTGAAGGCAGAGAGGCATCATGAGAGGAGGAGGAGGAGGGGGGAGGAGGGAGGAAGAGAAATGAGTTGCAGGTTGGGAAAGCCTTCACGTGCTTCTCATTTACACTGAATTCTGGGAAAGTTATTTTTACAAGTGAGAAAAGGGAAAGCAAAGACGCTCTAAAAAACGTTCCTTTATCTGATTTGTCCTCAAAGTGTTCTTTAAAAACAGAATCAGAGCTGTGTGTTTGCATGTTGGGGGTCAGACGGCCTGTGATGCATTTGATCTTCTCTTCGAGTCCTTTGAGGTCGACTTTGTGCATCCAGACCATTCGTCATACCCAATCCGTCAACCCAGGAGCTCGGAGAGGAAATGCAGCGTAGGTTCAGCTGTGGAAGGAAAATCAAACCTGAACTACTTTTCCTTCATTGGGGTGATAATTGTTCTAATTCTTCTTTGCAGCTGGTCTGCTGCACCTCCGACGCCTCTCATTTCCTGGAGAAATTATCTCTCGACGGGGAAAATTAGCAGTTAGATTGCAAACGTGATGCTATTTGAGAGTGAGGCGATGTGATGTGTGACTCAGCTGTGGAGCGCTGCAGGGCTCCGTATTCGGACACCAGGGATGTATTAGTTGTGTCTGGAACGTGTTGTGGAGGGCAGAGCTTCGCTCACGCAGCTTCCCTCTCAACACGTGTTGATGTAGCAGATGAGTCGGGTCAAAGGTCATCTTCACCATGAGGGAGTTAAATGTGGACGAGGGGAGCTCAATTCAGTTTATCTACCAGAGTTGCTTTTGAATTTTTAACTATTTAACATATATATATATATACATACGTATATGTGTGTGTATTTTTGTCTTCCTTGCAGTATTCCTGCAGCGTTTCCACTTTCAGAGCCAACTCCAGCCACGGCAGATCTCCTCCAAAGGAGAGCGAGGGTTTCTACGCCGGACTGAAGGTAAACCTTGTGTTTCAGACTGTGTGGAGCTGATACCCGCCCAGTCACACTCACCTCTTTGTTCTCTGAACCCTCAGTTTTCTCCAGACTCACTCCACATAGCAGAGAACAGTAAAGAGCTGGAGGTGACCGTGACCAGCACCGTGCCCATCCCATGCTTTGGCGGCGACCACGGCCGTCAGTGTGGCGTTCCCCTGGCTCTGAGCGTCAGCAACCCAGGTCACTGCAGGGAAACAGCACACACTGTTACAGTTTGACGAGATTAGGCCTCATATCCCTTTAATTATTTTTAAATGCATGACCAGAACACAAATCCCAAACATCTTATTCCTGGATATGGGATCTTTTAAAAGATCATCTTACAGCATCTTGGATTAGAGACTTCAGGGGAAACAGTTATTTAATGCACGTTTGCTTCATCTGTTCCGACTCGCCCCTGTACATCATCACATGAAAGCCCAGGAAGACGTTACAACAGCTCTGCAGGCAGCTGCGTGCCGTCCGTTAACACTAACTCACTGCTGCGTTGACATCCAACAGACGCTCTCGGACACGAGGCCCCGAACGTGGCGCTGTCCGCCTGCCAGGTGGAGCTCCAGCCCAACACCTGCAGCGCCGGCAGCTGCGGCCGGGCGACCTTTCATGTCACCGCCGTCACCGACTTCACGCGGGACGGGAATCGGCCGAGTCTGGTGGAAGTTTCTCCCGGAGCCAGCGCACCACGACTCTGGAGGAGCTACGTCCCGACGCCTCTGAAAGTGAGTTGAAAGGCAAAGATTGATAGATTATTACATTATCACATTTGAAATATTGATTTAAAGTCATCTGTATGAAAGCAGAGCTCTCAGGGAGACTTGCAACCTGTAGATAAAGTTCTTCAGTGGCTCTTAAGGTCCTGAGGTCCTGGGTAATGGTCCTTATAAGTGGTCCTTGGGGACTGTCGGAGTCCTGCAGGAGATTCATAAAGAAGAATAAAGAAACAGCAGTGTGATTTAATCATCCCAGTATTACTTTAATAAGACTCTAATTACAGGTCTGTCCGCTCTCATACTGTTTATAGCTATACAATCCTTGGGGGGCCGGGTGGGGGTTTCGTGGGTTTAGGGCCCACCGTGTGCCTGTTTGACGGGTTGACATCATGTTTAAAGAGCGCTGCTCTGCGTGGTCGTTAGGAGGTTATGTAAGACGTGACGTCAGCCCTCCAGACATCGTGTCTCTGAAGGGTTTGCAACAGGAGGAGTTTCCCCATCTGTGTTTGCTGAGGACATCAAAGCCCAAGGTCACAGGGGTCACAGGGTGGAGCCCCCCTAATCTTTGTTCTCCCGACCCCCCCTTCGCCTCCAGGTCACGGTTCAGGACGTTCCTACTTCCATCTGCTACTCTCTGACCGACCCACATGTGGTGACTCTGGACGGCAGGTAATTTACCGCTTGATCTGTCATCAGCAGGCGTCGAATGGTGATTGGCCCACTAAAACATCTGCACCGTCTTCCCTCGCAGGCGTTACGAAAACCAACAGACCGGCACCTTCGTCCTCTACCGGAGCCTCGGCCGGGACTTCGAGGTCCACTCCCGCCAGTGGGACTGTGGCAGCCGGCACTACGGCGTCGCCTGCAGCTGCGGCGTGGCGGCGCGGGAGGGCAACGACGTCGCCATCTTCGACATGTGCAACGGCCAGCCGCAGGAAACCCGGCCGCAGCTCACCCTGAAGAAGGCAGGGGGCCGGGAGGGCAGCCGGGTCCAGGTGCTGGAGTCCCACCAGGGGAAGAAGGTCACCGTAGGTATCCAGATGTTTTGTTTGTGAAATAACTTTGTGCTTCCCAGGAAACATCTCTGACATCTGATGCCATGTGGGATATTACATAGCAATCTGATTAAATGTGTTTGTGTTAACGAGCTGCCGGATGTGACTCTCCTCTCCTAGCTGGTGTTTCCGTCTGGGGCCTTCGTCAGGGCCGATGTCGGCGACTGGGGGATGAGTCTGTCCGTTCGGGCGCCCAGCGTCGACTACGGCAACACCCAAGGCCTCTGCGGCACCTTCGACCGCAACGCCAACAACGACCTCCGCGGCTCCAATGGCGCCGTCTACGGCCCCGACGACCTGCAGCGCTTCATAGAGGACTGGAGGTCAGTGGGGGAATACAATGAGGTGAGCTCTGTTAGATCCTGATTTGGCTGAAATCCTTGATGGAGCTGTTTTTCCTCTCTTCGTGTGGTTGCTAGGATACCTCCCGGTGAGAGTTTATTCGACAGGACTCCTCCCGGGTCGACGCAGGACGCCAGGAGGCCTTTCTGTGGGTGCCAGAAAAGATTCAGCGCCTCTCCGTCCGCTCACTCCGACTGCGTAGCGTACGATAATGTGGATTACACATCTGTGTTCCCCTCCATGGACACGACCGTGGAATACATCAAGAGTCCGGAGAGGCAGGAGAGCATCCTGGATATGTCTGCCTTTAACACTCATCCTCTGGAGAGGAGGCATCTTCGTTTCCACGCCGACGACCACCAAGACCGCGGCGTCGACCTGGACTTCAGGGAGGACTTCCTGCTGTCCGCTAACAGGCTGAGGAGACAGGCGCCGTTTGAGTTCCAGCCCGTCTTCGCGGCTCAGAGCCTCAGCCCGGCTGATCTGGAGAATTTGGCCTACTTCTTCCCCGAGGATCACCTGGCGGAGGTCCGACCGGAGGTGCAGCCTCGGTGGCCCACGCCGAGCGGCCTGACCTCGGCCAAAGCTCTGGAGGTGTGCCTGGCGGCGTTGGCCAACTCCACCGTTGGCGCCGTGTGCCGGGGGTTGCTGGGACGCCGCCTGGACGAGGCGGTGGACCTCTGTGTCCTGGACCTGCAGCTGAAGGACGACCTGAGCTGGGAGGAGGCCCTGCTGCCGTACCTGGAGAACGAGTGCGAGAGGAGGCTGCTGGAGAACCGGTCCGGGGGGGCCTCGGAGGCAGCCGGGCCCCTGGGGGCCTCCAGGGAGGTGGTGAGGGCACTGCGCTGCCCCAACTTCTGCAACGGAAACGGAGAGTGTACGGAGTGGGGCTGCCAGTGTCGACCGAGCCACAGCTTCTACGACTGCAGCCTGGCCATCAGTGAGTTCCTGCAGCTCCGACGTCATCGGTTTAATAGAATCGGCTGTTTTGATTGGCTAGTAACAGACCACCATCCCTCCTACAGGCCAGCCGATAGAGCTGACAGACCTGGAGAACGGTGGACTCTGTGACATACGAGCCGTCAACTGTCGCAGCATCCGCGTCTTCGGCCTCGGGTTCATCAACTCCCCCGACCTCAGTTGCCATGCCAACAGGCTGAAGGTGAGGAGAGTACCAACGTCAAAAAAGGCTCAGTTTCTCCAGAGCATTTCGTCTGAATAGTTGTTGATCTGCCTCCTCTGCAGTACATGAACGGCGTCTGGGTTCCCGGGGAAAAGCAGAGAACCAAGGCCACGTTCCTCAGCTCCAAGGCGCTGGACTGTGCCGTCCCGTCGCTTAGCAACGCGGCGGTCAACACGGAGGACTTCATGATGGACGACAAACCGTACGCACGCTGGGAGATCAAGGTATCTGATCTTCTTGTTTGTCGGTGTTTGGTGTTGGTCGGAAGCGTTTTCCCCCGTGGTCAGCTCATCCGTTTCCTGTCGCAGGTCACCAACGACGGCTCCCAGTACAGCCGGGCCAAGGTGCTGACCATCTACGACGGCGTCTGCCAGGTCTGCGAGGCTTCGCGCTCAGGACTCTGTAAGTTAAAGGTAACTCGCATGCAAACAAAATATACCTTTTTCTCCAGTTGTTCATGATGACTCAGCACTAATCCTCTGGTACAATAACAACACAATCCTAAAGTGAAAACACACTAAAAGGTTTAATGTTGTAGCGACCTGTCAATCGGCAGGTAGCCCCGCCCCCTAAAGCATCCCCTGCTTTCTGGTCGGTTGGATTAAGAACATAAACTCTTCTTTAAGTCATAAGTGATGATTCTGTTTGAGGTTTTAGAGAAATTAACTCATTGTGCATTTAATGAAACCCATAGATCTCAAATAAAAGTAAACTTGGACTCTCCGGTGTTTTAGATTTAGGAGACAGACGTGTTCCAGCTGGTGTTTGGTGGAAAAGTGTGGCGAAGCGTTTTATAAGCTCTTAACTACATGAATGACTAAACCAGAGACGCTGTGATTTCCTCCACAACATGCAGCAGCTGTTTTGTTTTCTTAAAAAAACCAACAAAGGTGCAGAGGAGCTGCTGCTGTTCCTGGAAGGTTTTTTATGGGACAACACAAACAGAGGGAACACATCTGCCTGCCGAGGCTGAGATAAACAGAGTTACCTCCAGAGAGAAGCACTGAAGGGAAACAAACATGTCAGCATTGTAAATAGAGCAAACCTCTGTGTGTGGTTCTCCAGGAGAGGACATGCAACATCGACGGGATGTGTTTCGCAGAGGGCGTCTCCAGTCCCAGCAGCCCCTGCCTCCTCTGTGACCCGGACATCTCCAAGTTCAGCTGGTCCGTCAATCAAGGTACGAACAACGGATTCTGGATCTCACCAGGAGATGTTTTCACAGATAACCACATTTCATTCACACACAACATTAAATCAAAATTACACGTATATGTCCTTAAAGGTTCTAGTCATCTGATCTCGATAAATAAAACACAAGGCAAATTTATTTTAGAAAGAATTCTACTCGATATTTTTATTTCAGTTTTTAAATATCAACCTAATTATTTGAATTACTGAAGGGATTCCTATTTTTGTCTTTATTTATTTTAGGGTATATTGTTTATATTTATGTGTATTCTTTGACTGTAAATTAAATTAATTAATAATAAAAGAACAAAAATTAAAACATTTCCGGTAAAAAAATAAATCAGTGATATTTTTTATATGATTTCCACTCGCTAATGATGAACAACAGGACAAACCGTTTTGTCGTGGTCGGCTGTTGCCGTGGTAGCTGTCCAACTGTGGTCCTGTTTGTCCCCATTAGCAGATCAAAGGAGCAGAGGTTTAGGTTTCCCAGCATGCCCTGACCCGCCGCTTAACCACCCTGAGACGGAGGGGGTTAAATCACATGGTTGATTACTACAGCTACACACACCAACTATTACAGCAGTGAGGCTGACCAACTTAACACGTCTCCTAGTGTCACGTTCAGCCTCCGGGCTGAATTCTCTAAAAGCAATAATCTGATTAATGGGTTTCCTGACGTATGAGGGCCTGCTGAGAAGGTGTTTCCTGGGATCTTCGTCACCGTGTTGCTATCAAACACCAGCGGACCAGCGGGGGGGAAGAGTGATGCTACATGATCTGGTTGAAATGGGAAGAGCAGCTGGAAAACCCCTCCAGATGTGGAGGAGTGTGTTTACAGGGATTCTTCCAGGAACAGCCTGGAGGAATGGGTTTGGAAAGAGTTTAATTCAGGACAGGAAGTAGATTCTGTAGTCAAAACAGAGCGGCTTGTAATAAAATGTTTCCTCTTGTGTGTTAAGTCAACGAGCCGCCGGCCTTCCACCGGCCTCAGAGCGACCTGCGGACGTTCGGCGGCGAGCACTTCGTCTTCCAGTTCGCCGCCTCGGACCCCGAAGGCTCGGCCCTCCTCTTCCAGCTGGAGGCGGGGCCAAAGGGGGCCATCCTCTCCCCCGCGGGCCTCCTCATCTGGAGGGTCCCATCGCCTCCCGAGGCCGAGGAAGAGGAGGGACGTCAATCCAGACGCTCCTTCCGCTTCACGCTGTCAGACGAGTGCAACGCTCAGAGCAGCTTCACCGTGGAGGTAAACATCTAAACTTTTCTCAGGTTACATCAACACCAAGGTCAGCGAGGTCACGCCCATCAGAGGCCCAATAATAATACTGATGCCGGTAAATCAATAAACTGTGCTGCAGGTTGCCGTGGTGACGTGTGGGTGTCAGAACGGAGGCACCTGCGTGACGGACGTCAACTTCCCCGCCGGCAGCGGGAAGCACCTGTGCGTGTGTCCCGAGGGCAAGCGGGGCGACCTCTGCAGCGAGGACGTGGACGCGTGCCGCTCGGCGCCGTGCACCGTCGGCGAGTGCATAAACACGGCCGGCGGCGGCTACAGGTGCGAGTGTCCCGCCGGGCTGAGAGGTGAGAAGTTTTGTGTCCTTCAGAAGTCACACGTTTGCAGGTGAAGAGGAGACGGCGTCAACTTCCTGTCCCGTGCGTGTCTCTCCGGTAGGGGTGGCGTGTCTGGAAGATATCAACGAGTGTGAACGGAAGCCGTGTTTCCCAGGAGTCCAGTGCTTCAACAGCTTCGGCTCCTACGGCTGCGGCCCGTGCCCCAAAGGCATGCTGGGAAATGGGACAATATGCACAGGTAAGCATGAGCAAACTGCACGAATGTGTAAATTGTGTTATGTCATGCCTGTGGCTTGGTGCCCTAACCCTTACAGATAAGACTTTAAGACTGATATAATGATGAAAGTGGACACATACGAGAGCCTCCAATCCTCCAAACCTGGATCTCATTAACAGGAATAACACGCGTTGATCAGATAATTCTGTTCTTTGAAATGACGCAGTGTCTCGCATGATGAAACAAATAAACCTTTCTATGTTTATTTACATGCAAAGATTTCTCTTTTGTTGCTCTTGAACATTGGCTTGGGATCAGCTAACTTGTCCAGAACGTGCCGCTGCATTTCTTCATCGCAGGGAGTCGCCGTTTGTGTTGAATGGGAACCAGATGGCTGCTGATAGCGGCTGCTTGCTTTGAAATGCTGCTCACTGGAGCCTCCGGCTAAGCTTCAACGCTCATGTTTGTGTACATGCATGTGTACAGATGACATGGCTAACAGTTGCATTGCTAATTAATACGTCTGATATTCAGAGAGCTCCTGCAGCTGCTTCACAGTGCTGCAGGGAATCGTTTCTCAATCAGAGCCGACTTCCATCTTCATTTGTCAGTGAGAGCTTTGTGGGAACTCTCTGTTTAGGAAAGCTGGTGTGTTGTTGCTTTTTGCAAAAACAGATGCTCTGCTTTCTTTCCACCGTGCTTATAAAAGGTTGTCGTTGTCACAAAAGTCCATCGTGGTTTTCACCAGCATGACATTAAAACAAAGCTGTTGATGAGCAGTTCATGTCCTTGAATGGAAAATGTGGCTCCGAGTGAAGCAACAACATAAATCAGTGTTAGTAATGTGTTTTTGTCATTTTATGTAACTTCCAGATCCTTAGATTGCCTCATCCCCTTTTGTTTTACTGCTGACTCATCACTCATCGTATCTTTGGTCAAACTCGTTGGACCTCCTTGCTCTTTCAAACGTTTTTTTCTTCTGCTTGTTTTTCTGTCATCTCTTGTTCGAAGCAACTTCCCACCGATGCATTTCCACAACTCAATCACAAGCATGACATGAAGACTAAAGATCAGGAGCTTAAAAACATCAAACTACTCAATTGACATTTGATAAATCAACCAGACAGAAATCAATTCAGCTCCAGAAAGGTTTAGAAAGGTCACAAGGGTCAAGACGTCGTAAAAGTGGACTCAAAGTCTCGTCGAGAACTCATTCCAAAGTCTCGTCTTACTAAAAACAACCTTTTGACCCTTCCAGGCTACAGTATAATCCTTCACCTCTTTGCTGTTGGATTATAAAGAGCATCAGATAAAGGAGTTTTGTAGCCGTCCAGAATATAATCTGTGTTTTTCTTCACTCAGCAGTCGTCAGGTCTGTCGCCGTCTCTGCCACATCTGCTCCTCGTACGACGCTCTTCAAGACACCAGATGTTCTGCAAACACCCAAAATAAAGACGGACACCCTCCGGAAGACCTGGAGCGGTGGCTCTCCACAGACGAGGCCCGAGGCGGAGAAGACAAGTCCAAGGATTGACCCGAACCGATCCCTGACTAAGACCCCCACTGGCAGACGGGTTCCAGGGATGAGCCTGATCCCGGTGGCAGAAACCAACAAGAGCATCCCAGCAGGTACTCCAGTCAGGTCCCAGACAAAGAGCGACGCCTTGACAAGAAGCCGGGCGGTTAAACTTAACACGGACTCTTTCAAGAACGTCTCAGGGATTACACCGGACCGGGTCATGCCCAACGAACCCAGAATTACTATAACCAAAACATCCTCAGTAGGCCAACCTTCAGGAAGTGGCAGACCAGCTTTAGGTACGTTTCCAGCCATGTCTACCAAACGTTAGTGGGTCGTAGTGGACTCTACTGAGTCCCGGTTTGTGTCTCTCTAGGATCTGGTCTAGCGAATGTGTCGGCTACGTGTGCCAGCCGGCCGTGCTTCCCCGGCGTTCAATGCATCAACCGCAGGCCGCCACACGTCGGCTACGTCTGCGGCCGCTGCCCGCCCGGCCTCTACGGCAACGGACGCGTCTGCATGAAGAACGCCAAGGAAGGTAAGGGGTTTCCCTCTCAACAGCTCAGGGGTTAGTTCGCCTGAAGCACTGATGACCTCATCTTCTTTCACCAGCATCCAACCGCCTTCCTCAGCAGCAGCAGACGCTCAGCAGGGCGAGCCGACCGTCCCACGGGAGCAGCAAAGTCTCTCAGCTGCACCTTCCCAACCTGCACACCAGGCCCGGCATCAAACCCCCGGCCTGGGCCGTCACCAGAGCCAACCGAGACAACGCAGCACGCCCGGTACCTGCTGCAGGGAGGGGAGGTGGCACGGGGAGGAGGGAGGCGGTCACCGTCGCTGCGAGAGATGTTCCCCGCGTCCTCCACATCACCGCAAATACTCACATCCAGCGCCACCGAGCGGACGCCAGGACGTACGCCAGACCCAGCACGACCATCTCCAGAGATGTGGCGGCCTTCAAGGTGAGTTTTGTACCGAGCATCGTCTTCACGTGACATTATCGTCCAATCACCTTGGTCGTTCTCCCAGCAGCCTGAAGTAGCCCCGCCCCTTCCTCAACTGTCCACTGGCAAACAGACAACGGGGACCCAGCTGAACCACCTGGCCACCACACACGCCAAACCATGGACCGCTCCGAGACCGGCCTTCCCTCTCACGGCGGCGCTCACCGCGCTCTCGTACTCGCTGCATGAATCAGATTTCTCTGCAGACGGAGATGACGCTTCTGATCCCGGATCTGATCTGGGATCTGAAGGTCCAGAGATGCGTGTGCAGACGGCCCCACCGTTCACGACGCCTAGCAAGAGGGCGTACAGCTCCCCGCTACAAAGAGCGACCTCCATCCAGCCGGGGGTTAGAGGCGAAACTACGGCCGGCAGACACGTGATGACCTGCGCCGAGCGGCCATGTTTTCCTGGCGTCCCGTGTGAACCCGCCATGGAGGAGGGTTTCCACTGCGGAAGGTGTCCCGTCGGGTACACCGGCGATGGACGAGCCTGTCGAGGTAAACGTCTCCAACACTAGATTCATGATGAAAATAAACATTTTGGTGTAACACCTGTCTGTCTCTCCAGCTGTCTGCAGGCACACCTGTGGGAGGAACATGGAGTGTGCTGCACCGAACACCTGCCGCTGCAAACCGGGCTTCACCGGATCCGACTGTCAGACAGGTGAACACATAAACGGCTTTGAGGAATTATTTTACCTGTTATTTCTCTTTATATTGATTTTTTTTCTTTATCCATATTTTATTTCAGCAATCTGCGAGCCGGCTTGTGTGAACGGGGGTGTTTGCGTGGCTCCGGGTGTGTGTCGGTGTCCTGGAGGGTTTCATGGAGAAACCTGTCAGCAAGGTGAACTTTCATTTTGTGTCGACTTTAGCGCCCCCCGTGGACAAAAGCAGTAGTGTTTCTGAGCACCAGACTCCCTTTAGAAATTCTCTCATTTTACTGCAGCAGGGTTTGACAGGCTGCCCCCGCTCAGTCCTGGTTCTGGTTCTCCCTCCTCAAGCCTGGTCCTGAGTCTGAGCTGGTTCTGATGATTTCAATCAAGAACAACTCCAATCATCTTTTTACTGATCAATATCAGCATCAGTATTAAACCAAGAACCAGTTAAAGTTCCTCACAGTAACTCTAATCCCTAAAACAGATGTTTTTAACACATCTGTAAATATTCTAGAAACATCTTCACACAAATTAGTTTTCCTAATTAGGAATATTATAACTAATTGAAGTGCATGGTGCAGCTCTGTGCAGGTCACCGTGTGAAAACGGAGGAACCTGCGTGGGACTGCAGACGTGTTCGTGTCCTTATGGGTTCGTTGGACCTCGATGTGAAACCAGTGAGTGCCCCGTTACTGGGTTTTAAACGATCACTGGGATGCCTTCATTTAGACTGTCTCCTGATGGATGTTGTTGTTGTTGTTGATGGTCGTAGTGGTGTGTAGCCGCCACTGTCACAACGGAGGCCAGTGTGCGTCTCCAGACGAGTGCACGTGTCCGACGGGCTGGAGCGGACCGTCCTGTGAGACCGGTGAGTGTTGAGGAGAGTGTGTGTGTGTGTGTGTGTGTGTGTGTGTGTGTGTGTGTGTGTGTGTGTGTGTAATCTGATGTCCTCGCCTCTCCGTCCAGCTCTCTGCTCTCCCGTGTGTCTCAACGGAGGGTCCTGCGTTTGGCCGAATGTCTGCGAGTGTCCTCGTGGTTTCTACGGCGCCCGCTGTCAGAACGGTACATTTACGTCTCCGGCCGTCAATCAATAAGTCGATCAGTAGCATGCAAGTCAATTTGGTGTCTCATTATCTTCTTCTTTCTTCTTCTTCTTCCTGCAGCTTTCTGCAGTCCTCCCTGTAAGAACGGCGGCCTGTGCATCAGGAACAACGTGTGCTCGTGTCTGCAGGGATACACCGGGAGGAGATGCGAGAAAAGTCTGTCTCTCTTCCTCTTCATCACTTTATTTAGTAAAACCGTTTCATTCACTTCATCCTCTTCTTCTTCAAGCATTCTCCTCTTCATCCGTCGCTCTCTTCCTTTCATTTTTGGTGTTTAATAAGCTTCAAGTTGCTACAGTAGCCTAGAAGGGACAAACCTTTAAAGTTATGGTTGCCTGGTAACCTGTGATGTCATCATGAATCATCTCTCTCTCTCTGCAGGTGTGTGTGAGCCCATGTGCATGAACGGCGGCAGGTGTGTCGGCCCAGACGTTTGCGACTGTCCGTCAGGTTGGCGAGGAAAGAGATGCGATAAACGTGAGTACAGGGGCCGACCCGTTAGCTCCCATGATGAGGGAGCTAACGGGTCTTTACGAAGAGTTCATCACATTTCTGTGAAACTCTCTGAAACTTTTTTTGAGCGGCCGAATCCAGTTCACGTCTTCAAGTCTTCATTTCTGTGATTCAAGTGTTAAAGTGCTGTGTCGTCTCTCAGCCAGCTGTCTGCAGAAGTGTCTGAACGGAGGCGAGTGCGTGGGAGCGAACGCCTGCCACTGTGAGCCGGGCTGGAGAGGCATGCAGTGTCAGACCCGTGAGTATATCTCCATAAAACACACCTTCAGGTGATCACACTTCACTCGACTTCCTCTCCGTCCGTCCTCAGCTCACTGTGAACAGAAGTGTCTCTACGGCAGTCGGTGTGTCCGACCGAACGTCTGCGCCTGTCAGGGCGGATCTCTCTGCTCCAGAAGGGTAAGATCCTCAGATCAGACTTCACTCCTCAGACATTAAACCAGTTCACGTAACTGCATATCATGCAATTAAGGTCCTGTTATTTGATCTTCACCTTGTTTTTTTCAGCTCCCTATTGGTCGAAGTTAAGGCCGACTTCCAACCAGAAAACACCAAACAGTTCGATGGTTGATGACGCCTCCGGGTGAGGCCCAGAGTGTCTCTCCACTGGCAGAAAACCACAGAAACTCAAAGCAGGCGGAAATGTAGGTTTTTACAAGCTGATAGCATGAAAACATATTTAGAAGCAGTTATACAATTTACCCAGAAACCCTTCCTGCCATTGCTCCACATGTCAGTGATATAGGCTAACAGTTCCCCCTTGCTTCTAGTCTTTGTGCTAAGCTAGGATAATAAAGTCACACCTCCTACGACAGGAAATGATGTCACCATGTATCCCGTCAGTATAAAAGTCTGTGACGCATCATACATGAAAGAGAGGTACTATTCATCATCAGGACTTTACAAGCAGCTACTTCATTCAGTTGGCGTTAAACAGCTACAGGTGGGAAACTTTTTTTTACTCAAAATGCCATCGGGTTCAACGCTACGAACCCAAACCTCCGTATGAGTATTTATTTATTTGGTTGTTTTATATTGTCACATATTTCTTGTTGTATATATCGTAATCACTGTGTAATCTGTTATTTCTCATTAAAGCTTTGCATATTTGGTCGTTTTGTAATAAAACAAATAAAATGTCCTTTAAAGACTTGATTTCTTCAGGTTTCTTTTTACGCTAATAACATAATAATCTGTTCATTTTATATCTGGTTTGCTCAAATTAAACCAACCAGGACTGAAGCATGACGACGTAATAATTGATGTTGGGTTCCTGACTATCGGACATATTGTGATGCCTCACCTGTTGTATGTGCTGCATCCATCTCCATGGTAACGGCGGCTCACAGAGCTGAGGACCAGAAGGGGATGCGTCACCTTAAAAAAAAGAAGTTGAGACAATCACTCCACGTTCAACGTGTTTTATGACATTTATTCATTTGTTTAAGTTTGCTGACGTTTGTGAGAAGCGTTTGACTCTGCTTCAGGGGCCAGACAAGTTCAGGGCCAGCGGGTCGGGGCCACGGGGGCCGAGAGGAAACAAGGATTAAAAGATTAATGAGGCCACATTAGCTGCGCACCAATTAGGATTTCTGACCTGCTGCCTCCATGGGGCGACCACTAGAGAGCCGGATGATGAGGATGAAGATGAAGGTGATGAGGATGAAGATGATGCAAATCTTCAATGTATGGCAAGAAAAAACAACCTTCTAGAAATGATCCATGGCGTTTTACTGCCCTCTGGTGGCAGAAATTATACATTCAAGACTATAAAAGTGCTCAGGAATGCAGAGAAAACTGAAACTTCAACAGATTTAAATTTACTTCAAGTTCATGATGTGATTTGAATGAAATTGACAAACTCACGTGAAGGTTGCTCCAAGCTTTTTTGCCACAGAAGGCATCGCCTGTTCACAGATATTTATATCCACCCCCAAAGATGGCACTGGGCAAGGTGGGAGGGGTGTGTCCACCCTGGTGGGCACACAGGACGGGACCCGGGACCAGGGGACAGGGTACTGGGGCTGGTCCACCTGGACTGTTGACCCAAAGCTCTCCTCCATCCTGGATGCCAACAGACAGGAAACACTCGTTAGTTGACTGACTGGTCTTCAAGTTCACCAGAAGAACTACATCAATGTTAAATTGACATATTTTAGAATGTCCCATTTCATAACGATACAATATATCATTGCGTTGTAAATATTAATGCATAAATGTTGCAGCTGCTAAAGGTGGAGCTCATTTGAATATAATTTAGCTCATTATATACTGATGTAGCATGTACATTTAAATAGTTTCATTCAAAAGAATTAATCAGAATCTATGATCATAATTTTATGATTAATCTGAAGACACTAATAATTTTAATTACATATACAGTAAAAGTATAAACTAGCAGAAAACAGTAATATTTCTCTCTTTTGTAAATCACAAATTTATAAATCTCTCTGAAACACAAACATGCAGTTTTTGTTAATTCAGATGATGAGCAGGACATTTTGTCCACTCTGAGTTTGCTAGATTATTGATGATTATTTTTTATTATTTTTCCCATATTATTATTATTACCTATTAAAAATGATGTTCTTCACTCGGGATATATGTTGACATGTTTTGAGCTTTTATTTCTGCAGCTTTTATTAATTGAATAAAAATAAATACCCGTATGATCGAGAACCGATGTTTATAATATTCATATAAGGAATATTCAATATTAAACACCGGCCAAAATATCAATAGTTCTGATGTGAAAGTGGCCTTGAAGGCGGTCCCGTATGAGAGGAGCCTAATTTAAACCTGGATCCTCCAGTCCACAACAGGTGCCCCCTCCCTCCCTCCCTGCAGGCTCCACCTGTCTTCTCTTCTCCGCGGCGCGCTGGCGACCCAGAAAGCAGCCGTCATTCATTAGCAATGGCATGTCGACGGCCGGGGGGCCGGACGGCGCAAACCCCCTCGGTCACCGGATCGGCGGCAGCTGCTCGGCCCCCCGGTGCTATTTTCACCCTCAGGATAAAGTGATGAGCAGCAGCCCGCCCGCCCCGCACGGTCAGAACAGACCCGAGCCAGGATGAAGTCCACCGGCAGCGCGCAGCCCGACGGCTTCACGTCCGAGCTGGACGACCTGGACAGCGGCAGCGGGAGCTCCGACGGCAGGGAGCCGGAGGAGGAGGAACCGGAGGAGGAGGAGGCTTCCCGGAGACGCAGACGGAGGCGATGGCGGAGGCGCGCGAGCGAAGGGGACGCGCGTCTCCCCGGCGCGAGCAAACAGAGGCAGGCGGCCAACGCGCGCGAGCGGGACAGGACGCACAGCGTGAACACGGCCTTCACGGCGCTCCGCACGCTCATCCCCACCGAGCCCGCGGACCGGAAGCTGTCCAAGATCGAGACGCTGCGCCTGGCCTCCAGCTACATCTCGCACCTGGCCAACGTGCTGCTGCTGGGGGAGGACTGCCGGGACGGGCAGCCCTGCCTCGGCTACCAGGGCATCCTGCACGGCCCCGCGGCGCTCAGCGCGCCCTCGCTGCGGCCCATCTGCACCTTCTGCCTCGGCAACCAGAGGAAACTGGTGAGAGCCACCTGTTGTACCCACGGTAACGTTACTTTTCTCCGGAAATAGAAGTCCTCCAGGTGCTGCTGGTTGGTGGCACCTGGTTCCCCCAGTGATTAACAAAGACAATTAAAACAAGCTGTGCTTTAAAATAGTGTTGCACTGTTTCAGGTTCAAGTCTGGCACAATTCATATATATGATAAATTAACTTATTTCTGCAGAGAGAGAACGAGTCTAATACACACGTGCCGTGGATTAGAAGTGTTTACAGTAGCTTGACTGGACGCCTTACACTTATAAATAGAACTGGCACAACATCAGTAATTATGTCACAGTTACCTTCAAGTAAATCTGTATGTTCGCCATCACAGCAGCTTCTTAAAATAAAAACATACAAATTCAAATAAACATCAAGTTCTTAATACGAATTATGTTACAAAATGGGTCAGACTTTAAATAAAGATATTACATTTAAATAAATAAACAAATCTAAGTAAGATGAGCATTATAAGGATACAGGCGATGGTGCATTCACTGTGTTTGTGGTAAAAAATGACCGTCTCTTTGCCCCCACAGCTCAGAGATGGAGGGAAGCACTCAGCTGCTGTATGAAGCGAAGACGGGGGGAGTACCACCTCGATGTTGTTTACATGTAAACAAACAAACATGTACATATATATATAAATATATTTATTATTGTTGGATTAGACTAGAACAACTAACTGCAAAGCACTTTCTGTTCCTGTTGGTGTGCTTCTGAACCTGTGTTTTGGTTGAGCTGCAACCTGAGCTCATGTGTAAGGTTGCACCTGACGGGGGTCTATTTTGGTCACATGGATACTACCCCCCCAACTCCTAAAGAAAAAAGAAAAAAAAGAAACAACCTTGTCGCCTTCAGTCACATGAAGCAAACTGAAGAGCAGCTTCTGCAGTGGTTGCTGTCAGTTTAGTGTTAATGCTGCCTTCAAGTGCCATCGGGAATATATAAATATCGTTACAACGTCTAACCAGGTCATTTTTTGGGACATTAAAAATTGTAATGCCTGCGTTTTTCCACCACGTTTGACGCGCAAGGACGACACTTTCTCCAGTTCTGAGGAAGAACGCTGCAGCCGCTAAGCGCTCCGTTACCAATCCGTCGTTCGTCTCAAAAGTTTGGCCTGAAATCAAGATGAAATGTGAAGATAAATATATTTTTGCATTGTGATGAAATGTTTACTTTTGCATTGTTGCACAAACCGTTTCACTTAAACAAAAAAAAACCCCCACAAAACTGCAATGTTTTTCGTGCACATGGCATGCAAAGTGCATAAGGTCGCCTTCTGCACGAATCTGGAGAATCTATAAATGTAATCCTTTATACAAATCAACCGGATCCCTATTTTTATTTATTATACAGCCGATATGGATGAGATCGTTGCACGCTACCTCAGACCTGACTTAAACATAAAGGCCTACCTCTAAATCTAAAGCCTAGAACGTACTTGAATGTCTCACAACTGTGTCCTTTGCACAGTGCAACTACTGAGAAAGCTGCTTGAAGAGAAATGTATTTTTGTACAACACAAATAAAAAGTGACAACAATATCAAACTGTCTTCTTTGTTTGTTCTCCATAAAAAAAAGTGCATCTACGATAATTCTTTGTACCATTTGGATGTCAACTTTTAACAGTAAATAAAGGGCTCTAAAGAAAGTTCTGTTCAATAATGAACTCTTGACTTTTCATGGTGTATAAAATACTTCATTAAATTGTAAAACTAAATCTGTTTAATTTAATCTTTAACGCACTTTATTCCAGTTATTTCTGTTTACAAACTTTGATCAAAACAACACAGCCGATCCATTTCAATAATCTTTATTTTCATAAAAAAAGTCAATCGGTTCATATCAGATTGAAGAAAGTAGGAACCAATAATCAGTTAGCGGGCGAGGCATCTTTCGGAGGGAGGGGGGGGCGTGTGTTGTCGCGGTAACCCGAGACGCGCATACAGGTTTACCCGAAAGCAGAGTTTAAGACTCAACAGGAGCCAAAACATGAGCCGAGCAAAATAAAGTCAAAAAGGGGGAGAAGAAGAAGAAACGTTGGCAAAAATTGCATTTTCGTCTGTGGAAAAAAAAGGCGAACATCAAACGAATCGTGGCTGCGATTTGTACGAGCAGCGGCCATCGAGATCACATGGAATGTTTTGTATCCAAATTACAGAAGGAAGTACAACAATAATAATGATACCAAAAAAAGAGAGGGAGTATTCATCGCTTTCTGCTTCCACTGAGCCGCGACACGACACGGATGGGACTTTTGAATTTAGTTTGAAAGGTTTGTTTTTTTAAGCGTTTGTGTGTGTTTGGGGATAAATAACGTAACAGGAGGTAGAAGTAAAAGAAGCTCCTGCTGCTAAAAGAAAAAAGGGAAAAGAAAAAAAGCTCATCTGGCGGCGAAAGGTTTTAGTCCGTCTCCTCTTCGTCCGATTCAGACTCTGCAGAGACAAAAGTATTAAGTTGGTGACTTTAAGGACATTAAGAATCACAAACTGGACAAGCATGTTATTCTGGGTTTAATATGAAGCTCACATGCTCCCACATAACACATAAATATAATTAAATAAATAGCTAAGAACACAGACAATAAGACCATTATCTGATCTCAATGTTTCAGAGGAAGAAAACTGGAACCAGATTAAAAGGCACAAGGTTTTTCCACTGTTGCTTTGGAATCAACAGGTTGTTGAGCACTATATTTATTTATCCCATCTTATAGTTAAAACAATGAAAGTTCAGAAAAAAATTCAAGTCATTTTTAAACAAATCTCAAAAAACTTTGAGATTTTTCACCATTTGAGACAATTAAACAAGACAATAAATGGTGATATTTAACTCTTTTATGTTTATTATGAAAGAGTGCATCTTTTTACCTTCCTCTGCATTCTTCAGCCACTCGACAAATTTCCTCATCTGCTCGAGAAAAACGCTCTTCCCCTTGGCGACGTGGGCTTCGGTGTACCACTTCAGAATGGCCTCTTCGCTCAATACGTCCGCTGTTGTACGAGGAAAGGGACAGCGTCAAAGAAACGCTCACAACCATCACATTAAGGTACGGTTTTAAGGAAATGACTCGGGAGAATCAAGTGTGAACAGACTTTCATGTTCTGACAAACCTTTGTAGAGGAGCACCACGATCTTCTGAAAGGCCTTCATGAAGTTGATGTTGTCGTAGCAGTACTCCTGGATCTTCAGCAGCAGGCTGAGCTCGGACAGACCCTGGGAGGTGAAGGCTTTCAGCAGGAGGCTGTATTGCTGCAGAGATGTGAGGGCAGAGGAAAACAGCTCAGCTAATGCACGAATTAAAAAGCTTGTTGGTGCATTAAAGCTCTTTGATTGACAGCAGCTGATGTACTCGTGTTGTTCCCGTCTCTGGCTTCCATCATACATTTCATAATCACGACAACTGGACAAATTCTGTCAGCACTGAGCTCTGCTGCTCTCAATCCTTGTGATTCAACACATGAATAAAGCACCTAAGGTAGCACTGAACCAAAAGGGAGACTTTGCTCAATGACATTGAGGCATTTAAAGGATGTCCAGGACGTGAAACAACCCCACAGTGTCGCGTACCTTCAAGTGTTTGATGGCTTGTTCGGTCACCAGCTCTTCTTTCTTGTTCCACTCCACGGAGCTCATCAGGCTGCTCCAGATGAGGCTGATCATGGCCTGCTCAGAGAGGTTGGACCTTTTCATCTCCTCTTTGGTGAAGGTGATAATCTGAACCAACAGGGAGAAAAACACAGCCGGGGTTGGTTTCTTATTGGACGCCACATTCACACTCGGAGACTGATTTTAGCCATTCAAAGCCTCACATGATTTAGTAATAAATGCTGCATTTCGGGTACATTTGTCACCTCCAGATTATGCAGTTGGGTCAGGGATCATGCCAACCACGGTCACTGACAAACTGCCAGTTTGTATTCAACTTCATGATTGCCCGAACTGCTAATGCATCAGCCACAAATACAAAAATAATGCAACATGACAAAGAAGGGGGTGGGGGTCTATAATGAGGACATTTGCCAAACACAAAAAGATGTTACCAAACAGGAACAATATCATTCAGACCTGCACTCACGAGAACAGTATTATTAACGCAGAGACGATGCCTCACGATTGTGGAGCATTTGCTCTTTTTTTCCAGCATATGTACAACTTATAAACCATTCTTAGTTCGACCACGATGTAAATACAGACGTGATGTCAGCGACCTCACCTCCTTCTGAGGGTCGCCGCGGGACATCTGCTCCTGGAGCTCCTTCTGCAGCTCCTTGCGGGCGCCGATGGATTGCTGGTTGCGGGCGAAGTCCGACAGCTCCTTCAGCCCGGCGTCGGTGAAGTACTTAGAAAAATGCTCACAGCTCCGTTTGTTGGCAGGAAAGAGTTCCTGAGGGGCGGAGATACTTTCAGGTTAGAGTTGATATGCATCCAAAATGGGATGAAAAAATCTAGAAATAATATGTAGAAATAAATAGGATCACTTGACACAAAATCCATGTCATTTTCCAACCAACTCTTAATAAAATAGTTAATTTACCATCAGCCTGCTGTCCATGCCAACTTTGCGGAGCATGGCAGCAACAGAGTTGATGTCCTTCTCATTGATCCATGCCTTGAACAGCTTGACAGCGAAGGCTGCTGATACTCCTAAAGAAAAACGACACGGTTTCCGTTGCATTATAACTGAACACAAGGTCTCCCACGCTTAAAAAAGATCTTTGAACAAAACCCTCAATTTAAGTCCAACAAAAGGAGGAGGAGGACTTCCAATCTTTTCTAGGAGTTCTCACCTTCTTTGACGAGGTTCTCGTTGAAGAGGCTGTTAAGGATGGAGGCTGATATGTTGTTGTTTGCCAGCAGGATGCCGGTCAACATCGCCAGTTTGTTGCGCTCGGACTCAGTGAAACCCTTAAGAAACAGCAGCAACTACACAGAGACAAAACACATAGAAGTTAGAGTTTAGTTAAAAGCACATCTTTGATTGCAGACACATTCGTAATGTTTACAACCCTGCAGTTTTTTCTGTTTTATGCGTCAATGTTGCTTTCTTACATTAAAACCGCCAATGACAAAAATGTTATTTCAACTATAAATCTACAGTATCACTCCGATTAGAATCCAGATGTGAATAAACTGTTTAACACCTATGCAAGTTGTGTTATATTAAAAACCGGTCTGAAATCTCACCTTCTTGATTTCCTCTTCGAAACCCTTCTCCAGGTACTTGTAACGCCGGATCAGCTTGTTAAAAACCTATTGTTTAACATGAGAAAAAGACATTAAAACGAACTCTGTGCTCAAACAAATACATTAAATCATATGTCATAAGTCTTGTAAGGGATTTGTGGTTGTGGTTTTCCCCCGCGCCGTAATGGAGAGAGGAATGACAAATCAGTTGTGGATCAACGATGGCTTTTATTTAATAAAGAGCCGTAGATGGACGTGATCTGTACCTGAGCATAAGCTTGCATCGTTTCCAGGTCTTCTTGTGCCGTGAAGAGGCAGAACTCAGTGCGGGTCATGTCGTCAGATAGAGTCCCACCTGGGGCTGCAGGGGAGAGAATTATTATTATCAAAAATGCAAATCTGCATGCAAATAATGTCTTTCTACACACAACTTACCCAGCATGCCGCCAGCCACCAGGATATCAAAGAGCGTCTCAGCATACCGGCGGTAGTCAAGCTTGGCGCCAGAGGCGTCAAGGAACTTTGCGACTGCTTCCAAATCAGTGCCAGTTTGATTCAAGCCTTGTACGATACTTTCTTGAAACTGAGTAGGGTCAAATCTCTCCTTTTCATCTGTGGAAAGAGGATGCACATGTTGTTGGATTCAGGAAATACAAATAATAATAAAGGCAGGATTTGCACAAAGTTACACATGCAGAAGTAGTAAAACAGGTAACGCAGCACAAACCTCTTTTCCTCGTTTTGAACCGCTGGCCTGTTAGCGTCGGCTTTTGCTGCTTCTGATTACTCATAAAAGACACTCTGGGGAAAAAAAGGACAGGGAGTTAATAGATGCTGTGCAGAGAGCAAGTCAACACATGATGTTTTTTTTTTTATTGGCATTTGGGTGTAACCTGGATGAGCTCCACATAAGTTTAACAACAACACATGAAATATGTACCTTTGGTTCTCTATGATTACGGCTAATATTGATAAAGCAGTTTTGAAATTAAGTTACAAAACATGCAAGAACCAAATTGCTGCACCGTGTATTTATTTTGACACGTGAATGCTCACTAAAAGTACCAAAACTTAGATTTCCACATATGCTGTAAAATGTCCAACAAATGCACCATTTAATTGTGCAAGAAAAACAACCACCACTCTCAGTTGTAGGAAGGAATTTGCCTTACATGCACCGTAATAAGATATTTACAATTTTGTGCAGAATGATGCAAATATTAATTTGATGCAGATGACTGTCAGTATTTAAGAAATGAAACAATATGGTAGTTTAGTTTCTATAATAGAAACCAATGGGTTGTGCTTTACACATTTCATGTTTGCCAACTAAAATATTCAAGGAACTAAATATAGACAACACAATGACCCCAATAAACACAATAAAATCAGTGCCACGTTTTAATCGTGGTAGCTTCATTTAACCAGGAGGATGTAGGAGCTCAGACAGTGATGTGGTGTGTTGCCCTGAAGCAGGAATGGTGTGTGGAGGGGGGGAAGTCGACACAAGTATCGAGGGATTCTCCTAACTACAGCTAGCGGATTGTAGCATTAGCATGGGTCAACTGGGCCCCACCATGCGCCCGGCTGTTAGCTTAGCCGGGCCCGCTAGCTGCTAGCTTAACTGCACTAAAACCTCCGCTAACACACGAAACACAACACGACGTGTTGATCAGCCACGAAACGTAACGTCATGTCGAAATGTCACCGCAGACTTCTGAGTTTAAAAATCAAAGAGACAGTCCGGATGTATGCGAGCTACACAGAAGCTAACTGCTAAGTTAGCAGTTAGCTAACTTAGCAGAAGCTAACTGCTAAGTTAGCTCAACTCTCCCCCATGATGCCAACATTCCCAGGAAAATAACGCTCATTTCACACACTCCAAAACGACGTGTTAGCGTCGTCACGGTGACGTCAATGTGCAAGACAACACTGAGGAGTAACACATACGAGTACTCACCGAAAGTAATGCAGATATAAAACGGTTGTTAACCAGAGGAATCAAAGTAAATGGTCGATTCTCTCTCAGCGGCCCAAACAAAAAGACCTTTCCGTCAGGACTTCCGCAGGCTCCGCCCGCTGCGCATGCGCGGTTTAAAGGGGCTTTCCAATTCCAAAAAAAAAACAATAAAGATATTAATTTATTCGAGAATCATTTATTGTCATTGTACAACAGACATATTCCCAATGAAACGTTATATCCGAGGTATTGAAGACAGACTATATGACACATGAATTCTATAATTGTTTTACATTCGTTTTGGACTTGAATCATCAACTTGATAAAAAGAAATACAACTTTTTACTTTATTTATAGAGGATTAATATTTTGTACTTGTATGTACTTATTTTATATGGTATGCTATACTGGAACTTTTTATCCCAAGACTTATTTTCTTTTTTTCTCAATGTATTGTCAAAAATCAAGTCATGTCTAATCTAATCCATCTAAGCTATAAAAATGTGGTTCATTCACAAGAAAACCATGACAAACAAAACACAGTCGTGCATTCCTGTGGTTCAGTTTTTTCAAATTTGTATGAGAAGGAATAGAAGCAGAAGCAATTTATTATATTATTCATTATATTATATATGTACGACATGTATTTCCTGTCCATGTTTAGGTGTCTAAAATCTGTCCGCAGGAGTTCAGTCAGTCTAGCAGACTCTAACAGTCTCAGATGTTTAAGGCCCACGGTTTGAAAGATCCTGGTTTGATGGCAGCAATCTGGAAACACAACAAAAACATGAACATAAATGAATGATGATCGTGTGTTTTGTTATAGACACTAAGGCAATAATGTTTTTAATAATAAAGAGTTAATGCACACTGCTACTATGTAAGAGGTATCAGTTGATTTATATTGACCTTTCTTTAAAAACCAGATTGCTGAATGTAAACCCAGAGAACGGAATTTTATTTTCCTTGGATATTCATTATTGTAGGTGAGGTAAGATTTACAGCCTGCCTTTGAAAGCTTATCTGTTTTAGTATTTGTGTGTGCACTTAATGTGCTGTTAAGGAGGATTTTAAATTTTAAAAGATACACTGAAAAGATACAGACTAAACTATCACGGCATTTACTTTGTGAGGTCGCCAGTATTTCATCAGTTTTACCTTCTGAGTGAGCGGCGAGGCACACGCCAGACAGGCCCTCTCGGGCGTGGCGGGGCTGTCCAGGGAAAACGGGCCAACCAGACCGGAGTCTGAGCGTGCCGCGGCCGCCGCATCTTTGATGGCGAAGAGCACTGAGCTGCCCAGGAAGATGGACGGCTCCCCGATACCCTGCAGAGCGGAATGATCCAGAAATGTACTTGTTACACGGACCAAAAAAACACTGTGGACGAGGGAGTCTGAGACATGTGTTTCGCGATGACCTCTGACCTTTGAGGAGTAGATGGCGTGAGGATTGTGGGAGTCTGACAACAGATAAACGTTGAAGCGAAGCGGCACGTCGCAGACCGCCGGGATCTTGTACTGAGACGGACCTCGAGTGTACAGGAGCCCGGAGGGGGAAAACTTCAACTCCTCCAGAGTGTAGAGACCCAGACCCTGCATGATGGCTCCCTCGATCTGAGAGGAGGAGGGAGGAGAGGAAGGGGGGGAGGGAGAGAGAAGGGAAGGACAGAAAGGTCCCATAACTTCCTCTCCATTAGGGGAAATACACTTTTAAATTGTATTTATCCTTTATAATGATGGCTTTATATAACACTCACCTGGCCGATGTCCACTGAAGGGTTCACACTTTGACCGATGTCCATCACGACGTCCATCCTCACCGTCTGCAAGACAAGACAAAGAAAGTTATTTTCAGCTTCTGCCGATATCTCTGCCACGGTGAGTTGGTGCGGTCCTGACCCTGTAGTCTCCCGTGAGGCAGTCCAGCTCCACCTCACTGCAGCACGCCCCAAACGTAAAGTAAGCGTACGGCTGCCCCTCCATCTTGTCCCAGTCCATGTAGAGGTCTGGACCTCTGAGGACACACACAGGAAGCCGTTGCTGTCACTGGACTAATTCATCAAACCTGACTTCATTGGTTTCTCTCCTCGTACCTGTAGAATCCAGTCGCCGATAAACTGATTTTCTCAAAAAACGCTGCATTCACCTGGGTACAAATTAAATACATGTTTTTCTCCGTCATTACAGAATGATAATTCTTCTCCTTTCTTATCAAATCGTACCCAACTCTCCCATGATCCTTGGGGGTCATTCTGCCTGATGGGCTCCAGTCGCTGGTACAGAGTCTGGCAGGCATTCTGAATGACAGAAAAAGTGCATTTAAACATTAGACCTGAAGGACGACTCAGCACAAAGTCACCTTACTAACGGGACTCTACCTGGACCGCCCTGCCGTTGGCGTCGGTCCCGAAGGAGGCAGCAGAGGGGCAGGTGTTGGGGACCGTGTTGGTGCTGGTTTCGCTGATGTAGATCTTAGAGGCTGGAATGTGAAGCTCCCGACTCGCCACCTAACAGGAAACAGGAAAACAAGCCATTTACGGATACATTTTCAGATGAAGTAGATTAGATGAGGAGAGTGTGTGCCGTGGAGGCCAGACACGAGTCCTTGTAGTACCTGTTGCATTTTAGTGTGGATTCCCTGACCCATCTCTGCCCCGCCATGACTGACCAGGACGGAGCCGTCCTTATAGATGTGGACCAGAGCTGCAGCCTGTTACACACAGACAATCAGGCATCAGGTAACATGACAGGATATGGGTACTGTCCCTTTAAGGCTGCCGTGTCTGGTGAAATCACCAAACGGACCTGATTCAAGAAGCTCTCTGCGAACGCGATCCCGTATTTAATGGGGATGATCGACATCCCTCTCTTCTTCCAGCGGTTCTGCTGGTTAAACTGGTCCACGGCTCCGCGGCGGGCGCCGTAGTCGGCCTTGGCTTTACATTCCTCCCAGCAGCGCAGCATGTTCTCCGGGCTGAACTCCAGCTTGTAGTGGGTGACCGACGGCCCCTTGTACATGTTGAGCTCCCGGATCTGACGAGGAATTACAAAAAGGGTCGATGAGGCTGACTTCACCTTACTTCAGTGTATTCTATAGAGAGTATTCAACATAAATATTGCTCGATATTCAAATTGTAGATTGTGCACCATGAATTTAATTGTAGGTTGCCTTATGTATTCATACAATGTATGCATATTATCATGTTCACTGTTCTCATCCTAGTGCATTTTATATTGTGGAGGTTTTTGTGTAGGGTTATACGTTTTGTGAGTATTTGTATTTTATTGTGTACAGTATTTTGTTGCATCTAAAGATGGAAATTCGTTTTTTACTAAATCTGGTGCAAGCATCTTTTTATTTTCTGAATAATCAATGTAATGTTGACAAGTAAACTTAAAATAAAAAAACACATCGACCAGCGCCTGCTGCCTTTCTGTGTTTTTACCACACATAATGTGAAACATGAGTATGACCTGATCTGCGGGGCGTCCCAGCACCGCGGCCACGTCGTTGACCATGTTCTCCACCACCGCGAGGCTCTGGGGCACGCCGAAGCCCCTGAAGGCCGTGTTGGAGGGCAGGTTGGTCCTGCAGGCGGCGCCGTGGCCTCTCAGGTTGGGGATGTTGTAGGCGTTGTCAAAGTGGAGCAGGATTTTTTCTATTATCTGCAAGAAGTGGAGAATCACTAATTCCATTTTGTTTAACTTAAATAAACACGAGTGCGTTGACCAACCAGAGGAGACTCATCCACGGCGTTGCCAGCGTTGGCGTAGTACTGCATATCTGCAGCCACGATCCTCCCATCATTCATGAAACCCACCTGAAACACACATCAGTCCCTTGAATAAAGTTGGATTTAAAGGTTTATCTTGAGATGAAACGGATGAGAGGTGTGTTGCTGTACTCGGTATTTTGCGAGGACGGGGTGGCGCCCTCCTGTGATCAACATGTCCTCCCCTCGCTCCAGGACACAGCGGACTGCACGGCCGGTCCTGAGCACAACAATTATATGATTATTATTACTATTATTATTATATATTATATTCTGATCCTGTTTGAGGTTTATTTTGTGGAGTTATTTCAGTCCAGGATGAATGTTTTAATATTGATCATATAGATCAGGGAAGTGGGATCCGATCACATGATGGAGGTGCATTCTGTGAACTCTGATCACCCAAGACAGAGAAGTTCAAGCCGTCGTGTGTGAGTGGGGTCTTACTTCCACGCAGCCACGGCAGTAATACACGCCAGTATGCCAGTCTTAACGACCTTCCCGCCGAAAGCTCCGCCTATCCGCTTGACGTGACAGGTAACTCTGTTGGAGGGGACGCCCAACGTCTCCGCTATGGCCTCCTGCAACGCCAACGAGCTCTTTTTAGCAGCGGCGGTGACGTTAACTCAAAGCCTTTAAATCGTCATCAGCGTACCTGCATTCCCATCGGCCACTGAGTGGAGACGTATGCGTTGAACTCCGTCTCCTCGCCGACGGGAACGACCAGCATGCTCTGGGTCTCCATGTAGAAATGCTCCTGGCCGCCCATCCGAAACTCTCCTGTAGACAAAAACGTTGCTTTAAAACCATTAAATCTAACAGGTTTCCTGTAATTAAACCAACAGATAGAAACTTTCACCTTCATGAACTTGATCGACGGTTTCAAAGGCTTCCGTCACGTTTCCTCTCTCGATCCTCCTCCGAGGCTCAAAGAAAGACGACTTCTCGATGGCTTCCTGTCGGCGCGAGAAACAAACACAATAAGAAGCTGGAAGTAAGTAGCTTTGTTTGAGGAGCTGAGCCGGACTCCACAGACCTCCACGGTAAAAACCGGGTCCGGCAGGTCTTCGTAGTCCACCTTCACAGCTGCTGCTCCTCGTTTGGCGTGCGCCCTCGTGTCGGCGAGCACGGCACATAAAATCTGTCCGATGCAGGAAACCTGCAGAAACACAGCAAGGAGGCAAATATACTGTGGATTAAACCTAGAGGAGCCCTGGAACTATACGAAACATGGACACATTATCCTGCAGAATACAGGAGAAAATGATGTTTTGCAATGCAGAGAATTGTTATTATATTATTCATGTAGGTCATTATTATCCAGAGAACGGTTTTTGTTGTCATTGTTTACATTCCCTCAGATGCTAATTAAAAAAACGCACAACAGGAATGACTTTTATCTTCATTTGTATTTTTCTGTGCCTCATCCATACGTACTCACCTCGGTCTCAGCGAGCAGCTCCTCCTCATAACCGAACATTTTACGAACTTTCTGCCCGGGAATATCTTTGGCCGTGACGACCTCGACGACACCGGGAAGCCGCAGAGCGTCGCTCACATGCAGCCCTCTGTTGGATGCAGAAAACGTGAGCCGAAGTGCAGTAAAAACAACAAACGCGGGTCAGAGATCATCCTCCTTTCTGTCCTTACGTGACTTTAGCGTGAGCTCGGGAGCTGGTTACCAGAGACAGGAAGAGCTCCCCGTCGGTTCTGGGGATGTCGTCGCAGTACACGGCCTCACCTGTGGCCTGGCTGACGGCAGAGCGATGCATGATGGGACGCCCCACTGGGTCCTGGTCGCTCTGGTCCTTTGACACATGCTGAAGAAGAAGAGGAAGTCATTTACTCTTTAGTGTGGGTGTAAGAAAGGAAAAGCAGCCTTGTTAGCTCATAAAAAGTGACCTGGAAGTCCTGCAGACTGGGTTGGATCTCTCTGGGTAAAGGCTGCATCTTCTCAGGAAGCTCGTCCGTCACCACATTCTGTTCACAGAAACGCTCCGCTAGAAACAGTCAAGTAAAGAGTCACGTTGGAGTTTGAAATCAGTCATCCGTCCTACCGTTTCTCTAAGTTTCTGCAGGACCTCCAGGTTAAATTTGAAGAGGAAGCTGAGAGTCAAAGAGCGACGGAACTCCACTTTTCCTCCGGGAGTCGACGGAGGGAGGACCAACTCATCCAGGAGGACGTCGTAGGCCCGGCTGAGGGTCTCATCGTCCCAAGGCCTGGAGGAAAACACTCCCTCGGGTCATTTAAGTGAAATGTAATGCAAATTACCAGGAAACACAAACTCCTTAAACACCGATTAGACTGAATGATCCTGACAGTGATGGATAAACACTGTGACATCTGACCTAGTGACGATAGCGGCGCAGGTTTTGGCGGCGCTAACGGTGGTCGGTCCCATCCCTCCATAGTAAATACTGACATCCTGGACCACCCTGGAGCCCTCTGAGAACAGCACTCTCATCCCGGTCGTCACCGTGGGGAAGGAGCCCTCCTTCCTCGGAGCCTGGCGGAAAGCTCGGACAAACTCCCCCTGCAGGACAGACGATCACGTCTTACTCCATGACCTTTGACCTGCGTCCACAATCATAACCTGGAAACGGGTACTCAACCTTTCTGGAGAAGGGAACGAAGACAGAAACGACAATCTCTTCTGGCTTCAGGGCGGTTTTCCCAAAGCTCACAAAGAAGTCTTGATTCAGAGGAACCTCTCGTCTTCCTCCTGGTGGATTCAGACGGTTCGTCGGGAGTGAAGAAGAGGCAAGGTGTCGCACGGGAAGCAACATACATGAAAAATATTAAACTCACCACTGGAAACGACGCTCACTCTGCAGTTCCCGGCAGCCAACACAGGGTTCAGGTCTGAGTTTGGGTACGCACTCATGATGTTGCCCCCGAGAGACTGAATACACAAGTCTATGATGTCATCTGAACTCCAGTAAATCTACCTCTGAGATTTGAGACGTATTAGTGGAGTTGAAGTGTACTCACGGCCACGTTCCGGATCTGCTGGCCTCCCAAGTTCCCCAGCTGTTGGCTCAGAGCTCTGAACAGCTCGGTCTGGTCCTCGGGGAACTGAGGGACCAGCTTGTCGAGAAGAGAGCGAAGCTCGGTGAGACTGAAGCCGGCTCCCAGCCAAACACCTGCAGAGCAGACCGTTTCGTAAAGTCAACAGAGCTGAAGGCTTTCAGGTGCTGCACGTTCTAGAAGATCTTCTTGTCATCGGGTCACCGTGGAGGTTTCTCACCCTGCGGCGTCCGAGTGACTTCGAACAGCTCCTCCACTCTGGTTGGAGAGATGATCAGCGGATGCAGGACGCCTTTGAACTTCATATCTACACCTGCAACACAAAGCCAGAAACAGAATCCATCTTTCAACAAGCCTCCCACATCCTCACGGCCTTATTAGGAACACGTTTCACCATCGCCACAGTGACATCATGCTGACCTATGTTGGTGTTCCCCATGACCAGCGGGGCTTCGGGGTAACTGGTCTTGAGCTGGACCAGCTCCTCCAGGGAGACGGGGGACACCCAGCTCACCCGCTCCCCGTGAAAGGTGAGTGTCTGAGGCTTCGTCGTCTCTGCCATCCGCTGCGGAGAGAAAACGTCTTAATGTGAGGAATAACGGAGCTCTGCTCGTCAGCTGACATCTTATGACTTACGATCAGTTCGGGGGGGAAGATGAACTCTTGTGTCGAGTCCAGTGGCAGAAAATCCTCCTTGTCAAACAACTGTGGCTTTTCCTGCAATTTAAAAACATGAGATTCACCACGGTTTAAGGAACGCTGCGTGAATGAAAGTAAATCAAATCTCTAAATGTGAGAGGTACTTTTAAATATGTCAGATGACAACGAGAGGAAACACAAGGTCAATAAGAGACATCACACGAATAAAAGGAGAAAGAAAAATCACTTCAGGCTCTGGTTCTTCAGTATTTTCTCCTCCTTTGAGGCAACAGGCTCCGGCTCCATTGACTTGGCAGCATTTGGCTTCCTGTTGGGATTGATTGCAGCAATTATCACATCTTCCTTTTCATCGTTTTTCAGTCTTTCTGCTGCATTTGTTAAACTTTTCCCCCGTTTTTTTGCTCTCAGATCTTAAACTCACATTGACCTAATGATCAATCCTACGACCTGATGGACTCAGTCACTCATAAACCGATGTGATCGTTGATTATTTATGAATGATATAACTTATATTGGAGCTGAGCTTTGCACCTGACAGAAGGTCCTGCAGCCGTCGACGATGGGTCGATATCCGGTGCACCTGCACAGGTTACCTGAAAAAAGCAACGACGCGCCGTGAGGCACGTGTTCACATGCATAGAAATAACCTTCTCCAAATGAAAAGACGCCAACACACCGGCGAGAGCCTGCGTGATGTCATCCATGGTGGGCTGAGGCTGGTTCCTCAGCAGAGCGTACATGGACATCACCATCCCCGGGGTGCAGAAGCCACACTGGGAGCCGTGGGCCTTCGCGATCCGCTCCTACCAAACACAGCAGCAGAAGGCTAGAGGAAGCTGCTGGACTTTTCTCTGGTGTGCACTTTGTACAACAAACGAGATGCTGTGTGTGTGTGTCGACCTGCACGGGGTGGATCCGGGTCTTGGTGCTGCCGACGCCTTCCACCGTGGTGACGGCGGCTCCGTGGAGCTGGCAGAGCGGCAGGAGGCAGGCGTTGGCCGAGTAATGTCTGACGGCAGCGGTGAAGGAAAACATCTCTTCTGTCCTCCATGATATATTGTTTTTGCATCGCGTGTTTGTGAGTCGTACTTCCTCTGTGTGTTGGTTCGGTCCCTGGAATGTACATTTATAATCCGATGCCACAGAAATCCTGTTTTACGCTCGTCTGTGGATGTCTGAAACCAGTCTGTCAGATAACCAGTTGACAATCAGAGTCCCTCTTGTTTTCTGTAAATCTGTTTTTGTTCGTCAAATGGAAACAGTGTTCGGTTTCCTGGGACCACGTCCACTGCTGAACAAATGTATTTTCCAGTCTTCTTTTTTGTTTTTACAGTTAGAGTTAAGCCGACATGGTTGATTTTCTCTCTTCCGTCAGGGAGAAGATAGGGACATTTCTGTTTACTAATGAATCTGAATAAAAACTATGAACTTTGACTATGATTTTTGGCTTCAGAACACTGAAATATATATATTTTTAATTTAATTTGATTTAAGTTAAGTGTACACATTCCGAGGGGAGCTGCATGGTCATGTGGTTTATCACATAAAGGATACATGATGGATTTGGTGGCCGGGTGGCGGCGTGACAACATGACGGTGCACGCCCCGCAGCCTCCACCGCCGCAGCCATACTTGGTCCCGGTTAATCTCACTGAGGTCAGTCAAGCAGACAACCTGTAGGCGTGGCTCACATCAACACACAGCCCATCATAAAACCTGATACCTGAGCCGGTCTGAAGGATACGTTTCTCCCGGAGGAAGGACAACAGCGTGGTTTCAGGGTCTGCATTCTCCACGGTTACCTGTTTTTAAAAGAAGGACAACCATTCACTTTTTAAAAGGGTTAAACTTCCACAGTCCAAAACATGTGTGCAACTGATTAAATGACCTCTACTCGGTCCCTCTAGTGCAAAAAGCCAGTTTCTTTGTTTGTGTTGAATTCGGAGATGGTGACGATATTATTTCAATAATTATGCTTATACATATAAGTCGTTACAACTTGCAAAACAAACCTCCCAATTCACAATTATATTATATTATATTATGTATTGCAAGTATGACTTATATTCATTATTGTTTTATCATTTATTCCAGTTCATAACCCAAATATATTAAGTAAAAATTGTACATATATGACCAGAGAAAGCAGAATATCCTAACTTTTTTTTCCTGCTGAACTAGTTATTTGAGGACAACCTACGTGACCTACGGAAGCATACTTTCAAATATTTACAAAATCATCACGTGACCAGGTTTTAATAGCTGGTAAGATACTGTAGTCTTTATTATGAGAGGTACGTAGGTTAGTACAGCTTTTATTTTCTAAATCGTTTTCCGTCACGGAATCAGAAGGGTCACCAATTTTAAAGTAATACCAGTTACTTTGACTAGTTAGGGATTAATGTAATTATTATTATTTATTTGTTTACCACACTGTTGTGAGTCACATGCGAACGATACTGAAAACTAATTTGTAGCTTGGAGGAAAAAAGAAATTGCGACGGAAGTGATGAATAAATAAACAATTAATGAAAAAGTATGATGGCTGAAAACGATCTTCAAACTTAAGCTAAAACTTAAAACATCACAAACACGTCAACTAAAGTCTTAACGTACCTTTTTGCCGTTGATAAAGAAGCACAAAACGTCTCCTGCTTTCTCCGCAGACATCTTTAGACTGAGTTTGTCACAAAGTTCACGTTCGCGGCGCGAAGCTACGCGACTTCCGCCTGCCAATACTTTCAAAATAAAACCGATCGAGGGTTGAAAAAACGGGTGCCAACTTTGCAGGACATTAATTACTTTTTGTTTTTACTCCTTTTACATTCGTTATACACTAAAGCCGATGTAGACATCTGACTCATGCGTTTTAACATGAAAACATCGTATACGTAACGATCAGCCCGCGGCGCTGCAGCGCTGAACAAGGAGGCGATGTCTGCAATTCTGTGCATTTATCGGACAACAGATTTACTTACCGTGACCAAGCCGTGCATGCAGCCACAACTCAGCTTTCACAACAACGACGACACTTCCGGAACGTCACTTCCGGAACCTGAACCCCGGGTTCATATCAATATATAGGAACACCACAATAGTAGGAACGTAAAAATGTGATTTTGAAAAGCTTGCTCAATAATGTGTGTGTGTGTGTGTGTGTGTGTGTGTGTGTGTGTGTGTGTGTGTGTGTGTGTGTGTGCATCACTAGACACCTCCCACTCTGACATTATATGACCTAACGTAAACAACCTGGCCAGGACATTAAACTCTTTATCTGCATCAGGTTCCTTGAGTTCAGTCTGTTGTGTTTTATTGACACACATGTTATGTTTGCACACATTAAAGTTGGCATATGAAGTCTATATTGTCTATAAACATAATTCTATAGACATTACAGTACGAAAAGGAGATGCTCAAGGGGACTTTTAGGAATCCCAAATAATGGCATGTCATTTGTTCATAGTTGTTTTTTATCTCATGGTCTGCTCATTTGAACAATGATTAACATGGAGCTGATAAAGGGGTTAAAGAGATTCTCCAGAGCAGAGGATTGCCTCAGTGTGTCTACCGTCTGTGAAGAGGAAGCATGTATGCAAACAGTGAGTTACGCATTTAAGAAAACCTGACCTGTTTTTGGTGTGAAACTAACTTAATGTGCTGCATAAGAGTGGAAAGTTGTTGTGTGTTTATGACCGTAGACTTTTATTTTAAAGTAAATAGTTTCAGGCAATTGAAGCCGTTGAAGTCATGCGGATATTTTAAGGAAAACTTAAAATAAATCACTTTAATTGAGGATTATTGTCAGCAGCGTTTATAAAAACGAAAGTCATTCAAGCATTAGTGGTTTGACTGATTTGAATCAACCTTTCTTCAGTCACACAGATGCATGTTTGATATAGAACATACCGTGCAACCTTGTTGAGCTCGAGCTTCACCTTGCTTAACATGCAGGTTCAAAGGAACCACGTTGGCTGTTGAGTGACTGAACTCATGTTACATTTAATAGAGTCTATATATTAATCATGGAGGGCAACAGTTGCTGCATCTAGTTTGTGCAACTTCAGCTGAAGCAGAAAGAGAAGCCGGGCCGGTTCCTCCACATGCCAAGAGTCTTCTCCTTCATGAATATATGAATTGGAAAATTAAAGTGGTGTTCTTTCCCCTGTGGAAGAAAACTCTTCAGGTCTGGTTCAGATGAGGTTGAATTACTGTCAGTGGAGAAAGGAGTTCAGGAGTGTGGGGCTAGTCAGAGTTTGTTAAGGAGTTCCAGAGAACATGGAGGAACATGTGATGAGTGGATTTGCATTGACTCAAAACTGCTTCCAAGAGAAACTCCTGAGAAGTCAAAGGCGTGGCTGCTCTCGGGGCAGACTGGTTTCTCTGAGTCGGAGAAGAGGGAAAGACCAAAAGGTCTTTTCTCTCAAGATCGAAGAGAATTACTTCTTCTAATCAGGATCACAAAGGTTAACCACAATCAAATAGGAGCAGCAGGACATCTGATCAGTTAGGATGAGATGAAAATAAAACACATTTTCTTCTACACCCCCCAACCCCACAGATATGGACCTGTTGGGTGGCTCAAGTCCCAGAGAAACCCTGCAGCTGGTCTCGGCGTCGCTGGGCTGCAGGCCCACGTCTGCAGAAGTGGCCGCATACCTCGACAAACACGACGGCCTCAAGCATCTCAGGGAGGAATTCCTGGTGCCCAAAGTGTCAGATTTACCTCCTTGTGAGTATGGATAGTGTTTATATATTTATAAATGTGACATGCATGCTGATGACCTGTTCCTCCTGATGTCTGCAGCGGATCTCTCGCTGGTCGACGGCTCCGAGGATTGCATCTACCTGGTGGGAAACTCGTTGGGGCTCCAGCCCAAAAGGGCCAGGAAGTACCTGGAGGAGGAGATGGAGAAGTGGGCCAAAATGTATGCACCGCCTCTTTAATTTTCACACTTCACCAAATAATGATGAATGCTTCGTGACAGCGTGTGAAATCAACTCTGTCCCAGGGGTTGCCATGGTCACCTGGAAGGCTCTCGGCCGTGGGCGTCGGCCGAAAACAACCTGGAGGAAATGATGGCGGACGTTGTCGGTAAGAGACCGTCGAGCTCGGCGGGTTTTTTCTTTCTCTGGTTTTCTGTGAAGCTGCTCGTTCGGGTCACTGCACTTTCAGCAGAGTCCAAAGGACGAATGGAAGGCCTTTAAACAAAGCTGCAGGTCGGAAACAGTCAATGACATTACATAAAAACAAAAAATTAAACAGAGACAAGCTTTAAAAAGGATCATTTAATGTTGACAAGAAGGACTAATATATTCACTGTTCTGTCTTTATTAATCTAAGATGCAAAACAAGGAAATGACCATGATGAGTGTGTAAACATGTGGTGCAAAGCAGGCTAGTCGTGTTTGTAGTACATTAGCATCAAAGGCAAATAGAGCTCATTTAAATGGTTTCTTACAGGAGCTAAAAGGGAGGAGGTGGCGATGATGAACGGCCTGACAGTTAATTTACATCTTCTTCTGGTAAAGTTCCTGCAGCTTTTTAACATATGCAAACATTATATATTGTAGAAATGTAAAATGAAAATCCTTTCATGTCTTTATTCTGCAGCTTTCCTTCTACAAACCGACAGCAGCTCGACACAAAATCCTGCTGGAGGACAAGGCCTTTCCCTCAGACCATGTGAGTATTTCTGTTTGACTCTAAAACACCAGTTAGATTCTTCTTTTGATGCAGAATGTTTTTGTGTTTCCGTTTTAATCCATTTTCACGAGGATGTAAGCTGTCAAACAGTCGTGGACATTCATCTGAAATCCTCTCCAGATCCTGATTGTTGTGCTTTTTACTCTTTCAAATGGATTTTCTGCACATTTCTTCTGTTTGATGTTGTTCAGTGTGATCATAAGCTCGTATCGGGTGCTCCCTACCCATAATGCCCTTGTCCCTCAGTACGCCGTGGAGTCCCAGATCCGACAGCGAGGATTTGACCCCCAGAAGAGCATGCTGCTGCTGACCCCCAGACCGGTACGGAGCCCACCTAAACGCTTCCCCGCCTGCTGCCGTTAACGTGACAATAACGTGACGCCGTTTGTGTTCAGGGAGAGGAGACTCTGAGGACCGAGGACATCCTGGAGACCATCGAGAAGGAGGGCCACGCCATCGCCGTGGTGATGTTCAGCGGCGTTCAGTACTACACCGGTCAGCTGTTCGACATGGAGGCCATCACCAAGGCCGGCCAGAGGAAGGTAACACTCCAGCCGAGTTCATTTCATTTTAGAATAAGTATGCTCATGTATTTGATAATGCGTTTTTGTCCGTCAGGGCTGTTACGTGGGCTTTGATTGCGCCCACGCTGCAGGGAACGCAGAGCTGAAGCTGCACGACTGGGGGGTGGACTTCGCCTGCTGGTGCACCTACAAGGTCAGCTGACGGACCCGGTCCACGGTCTCCTCTGTCATGGTTAAACACAATGTAAGCACATGTATCTGTTGTCTCTCAGTATTTAAACTCAGGTGCTGGTTCTCTCGCCGGGGCCTTCATCCACCAGAAACACAAAGACTCCATCAAGCCTGCGTGAGTGTTAAAACACATGAAGCTTATTATAACTTATTATTGCTGCTAAATATACAAATATGACATTTACATGATGTTCTCCTGCAGGCTGGTGGGATGGTGGGGACATGACCTGAAAACTCGGTTCAAGATGAACAATGGTGAAGCAAATATTACGTTTTTATACATCCTTAAAGTTGCTGCATACTCTTGTGGTCTCACGGGGAATCACAGCTATATGTTTCATCCTTAAAGGATCCTTCACCGGTGGAAACATGAATGTGTATTGAAAGCTGGTCACATATGGAGCCGAAATGTAAAATAAATGGGAAATACGGATTCCTTGAAGTGTCTCAAACACAAACTAACTGTGTTTTTCATGTTCTCAGTGTTGGAGCTGCAGCCAGGAGTGAGCGCCTTCAGACTGTCAAACCAGCCCATCCTGCTGGTCTGCCTCCTGCAGGCCAGTTTGGAGGTACTGCAGCACACCCATTAATGCTGAAAAAATGGTTTCTCACCATAAAAAGCAAACTCGTTCCCATTCACTACTACCTCGGGAACACACTGCACGTCAAAGACATGAACTCAAAGTGATGTCCGTGGTTTTTCCAGGTGATTACGATGACCAGCATGCAGGCGTTACGCAGGAAGTCCCTCCTGTTGACGGGCTACCTGGAGTACCTGATCCAGCATTATTACAGCGAGGACCCCGCCCAACCCCACAAACCTCACGTCCACATCATCACGCCCTCTGACCCTCAGCAGAGAGGCTGTCAGCTCTCGCTGTGCTTCTCCGTCCCCATCAGAAAGATCTTCCAGGAGCTGGAGAGGAGGGGCGTCGCGGTGAGTCCAGTCTGTGACCTCCACGGAGTTAGGGTTAGGGTTAGGGTTGACCAGAATGATCTCTTTGTATTCACTGTATCACGAGAATAAAACAAAGCATTGATTGTGAAACACTTCCAAGTTGTTTTGCACATAATATTTGGTGCATAAATCCAAAGTCCAGAATCGTAACTATAAAACAGAAATGAGAAAATATGAATATGAACAGAATTGATGCAAGTGTTTGAAAGGAGCAGGATTGAACGAGTTGTTGCCCAAACCGACAGCAAAGAGTTTCTCCCATGTGAAGGAAACACAAAAAAGCAGCTCCCCTCTTCAGAACATTTGAAAATGTAATGCATTTTTTGATTTCAGTGTGACATGAGGGAGCCCAGCGTGCTGCGAATCGCCCCAGTGCCGCTCTACAACTCCTTCAGCGACGTCCATCGCTTCGTAGAAGCTCTGGGATCCGCTCTCGCCGCCAGCAGCCAATGAACGAAGAATTCACTTCAAGACTTGATTTGATGCTGGTTGGATGTGGGGATTATTGTGTAACAGCCACATATTTAAATGCAATAAACACACAGGGAAGTCAATCATCATTATGGTGTATTTATTGGTGTATTTATTATTTTGGTTACTTTTATTATTCATAATTTATTCATATATTTACAGACACTGCAGTAACTTTTACCACCATGTCATTAACCATGGATATACACTGCCCTCCTGTGGTCACGGCGCGTAATTACAGCCCGTTGTCTTATTTTGAATGATTAAACCGCTGTTGTACATACCGGCTGTGGCCACGAGGGGGCGTTCAATCAAGTGATCTGAATATTATATTAAATAAGATTGCTGAATTTGTATCGCTGTAGCTAACGTTAGATAATTAACTATCAGCTTACCCTTTAGTTAATATAATATTATAAATAATATAAATGAGGATCATGGGAGAAGAGAGGTTACCTATGAAGAGGTTAGATGACTCTGACCATTAGAGTCATCAGTGAACCTACCTCAGGAACATGTGCTCCGTTTATTTTCAATCAGGAACACGTGTAACCACACAGCCTGACGTCACTTTTCCGCGCCTCCAGACATTTCCAAAACACTCAACGCAGTTCAATCCAACGTCTACACTTCCGGTCCGCTCGCCACCCGGTCCGCCGGGACGAGAGGACCGGTCCGGCAGCATTTACTATTTTGATTACGTAGTATGTAGGATGTATTATATTTACAGACACTGCAGTGACCGTTTTATCACCAGCGTCAATCATCACGATTACATACACTGTCACTGTACATAATCACGCTCCGTATTCTTTTATTTTGAAAGATTCAACCGGAAGTACTAATTGTATGTCATCACGCTCCGTTATCTTTTATTTTGAAAGATTCAACCGGAAGTACTGCGTGTATGTAATGTGTCTGTCTTGATGACACCGCTGCTTCACGGTTGTGGCCACCGGAGGGCGATAGAGCTCGCGATCTGAATTAATAGTAGATTTAGATGGGACATTGTTAGGCACTGCAGTTACACTGCCCTCCGGTGGACACGGTGCGTAATTACAGCGTGTCTCCCTTGATAATACACACTGTAATACTTGGCTGTGGCCACCAGAGGGCGTTAAAGCTCATGATTCAAATATTCACTCTGATCACAGGAATGCCTCATTTAAGACGATTACATCCGGGTCCCCCGCCTTAACACTTATACATGAAGGGTTGTTAAAATGTTTTTTGTGATTTGATCGTGTCAATTATAAGTTAACATTATATATATATAATATATATAATAATAATTAAATTTAAAGTACAATTGTACCCTTTGTGCCGTCACTCAATACCTCCATAATTATACCACTAGTTGGCGACATCTCTGCTATTATAAGTATGTTGGTGTTAATTTGAGCTCATTTTTCCGGTTTGCATGAATCAAAACATTTTTGAATTGAAAATTGAATTGAAAATTGAATTTAAACTCGTTTATTGGTTGTGGTTCAAGGATAAGGAAGAGAGTCTCTTTAATTTAGTAAGTTTTATTAAAACGTTTCACTCATTTGGTCCATCACAGTAACAAAAAGGATCTGGTGACAACGTTACAAACAAAGGGTGCTACGTTACACCGTGTCCAACACCGTGTCCAACTGTGAAAGCTCCCCAAAAAACATTTAATTAACCGTTTATTCCCCCGTATTCCAGAAAAGATCAAAATGTAAAAGAAAAGTGCAAACTTGAGTTAACTGGAACATAAAAATATTAAATAAATAAGTTCATTTATACAAAGTGCAACAAGAAAAAAACTCCCTTAAAAAAGGGCGTGAAACAATGTAAAAGTGTTAATATGCACAGTTTTGTGACACCATGGTGAGACAGTTTTGTAAACAGACATTTTTCCTTTTGGTCACATTTAAAAAGTCATTAATATTGCATCAATATATTTATATAGAATGAGCACATTTAATAACAGTTAAGATTTTGTACACAAAAACACACTTTAATGTTAAAAATGAGACCAAATGTGCCCAAAAGTGACGGGAAGAGATTCGTTTTAGCAGCTCGGCGCCTGAAACACCTGATTCGTTACAAAAAAAGGAAAATTCAAAGAGACGTATAAACACAGACTGTATTGCGAGGCTCATTAATAAAAACTGGCAGCCCTGTTTAGCAGATTAGGATAACGAAGACCCCCGCAGCCAGTTTATTGCACAAGGGCAAAAAGGGGACGCGTCCCCGTGGCACGGCGCGGACTCGGAGGTCTCGAACCCGCCGTCTCCAACGAACGCTGCATAGAACCGACTCAACGTGTGGCCCTTTTGGAATATATTCCGCTATTCTACAGGATCTTTTTGGTCAAACCCACTAACATGGTGTTGTGGTGCAGTGAGGGTCCCGGCCAGCGGGGGCGCCACTGCGCCCGCCGATCTCTGGATCAGTAGCAGCCGTCCCGCCAGGCGCCGTCTCGAAGGCCGCTGAGGGTCGACAGGCTCTTTGGAGGCGTCAGGAAGCTGAGGAGGGAGGAACACATGCTCAACATGTCAGACCCAGCACAAAGCATCATGGGAGAAGAGAGGTTACCTCCGCGCCGGCTGGGCCGCCTTGCCGTGGTGGCAGGGCTCGGCGTGCCCACGAAGGAGGCGGGGCGGGGCAGGCCGCTGCGGGGCGTGGCGGGGGTGGAAGCGGGCAGTTTGCTGAGCATCGGGATGCTGCTGACGCTCAGACTCTGGAGGCTGGCGGAGGTCGGCATGGAGGCGGAGCCTTTGATGGTGGGACTGACGTAGGCGGTGGCCTTCAGCGGTTGCCGTGACAACAGCGAGGAGAAGTTCCCCGACGCTCTGGACGCGGTTCTGCAGCTGGTCTGAAGGAGCGAACGGGACGTCAGTGACATCATCGTTTCAACACGTAAACACTCAGAAGGAGAGAACTTACTGGAGGCGGCGAGGCGCGTCAGCCGCCGGACGAATCAAAACTCTGGCTGTTACGAAGCAGAGAAGGGGAAGCGCTGGGATTGGTTGTTACGGGCACGCTCGGCATGCTGGGAGCTCTGACCAGGTTAGGCATGCTCCTCCGCAGCTTATCTGTGAGAGACGGAGGAGACGGCCAGCTTCTTCATGAAGTCCAGTTTTACGTGATCTCCGTTACCATGACAACAGCTTGCTAACACTAATCCCATCTAACTCTCGTCTTGAAGAGAAACACGGCGGTCCGACGGCTGTTAAGAGCGGCTTAGAGCGGGTATTTTTAGGGTTGCTTAGCAACGTCGCCGCGGGTCACTCGATCAGAGGGCGAAGGTCAAATCAGGAGAAAGCAGATTTAACAGCAACGAATGAAAGTTGATTAACAAATATCACATGTTTGGGAGGTTCATTTTTAATTACGTGGAAAACAACGTGGACTTACTGTCATATTCGGGCTGGTCGCCATGACGACGTTTCACGTACAAAACATAAACAGAGAGATATCCGATTAGTTAGAAACGTAGGACTCATTATTGCATGATGGGAAATGTAGGATCCGTGTTCATCTCCTCCATCGATTCTGACCAGCAAACGCTATTATTGATAATAATAAAACACCCGAGTATATTAATAGATTCATGTGCGTTGTGTCTCCTTTGAGCTCTGTTTTGGTCTCCTCCTCCAACGGGAAACATCTGGCTCTTAAACGCGAGTGTATTTTCTCACCTGATCCTGGTCTGAAGCCAAGCTGCTCGGCCACGCAGAGGCTGCCCAGTCCCAGACCCGGTCCCGGTCCCGGTCCCTGAGTTTGGAAGGCGAACCCAGCGGCGGGGTAAGGCGGCGTGGAGGGGACGGACGGCGGCGTGGACAGCGAGCTGCTGCTTCGTCGCCAGTCTCGCATGCTGGAGAAGGTGTGGGAGTGCGGCAGGCGGGTGAGGCGCGGCTGCGGCGGCGGCAGGAAGCCGTAGTCTTCGTCGTCCTCCTCGTCTTCCTCCTCCAGGCCGCGGCCGGCGCTGAGCTGGCTGAGCTGGAAGGTGAAGCTCTGGCTGCGGCGGTTGGTGCTGGCGTAGTCCTGCCTTAGACCTGGGGGGGCGAGACATGAGGACCAGGGTGCAACACACACACACACACAGACACACACACACACACACACACACGCACACACACAGAGACAGACACACACACACACACACACACACACACACACACACACACACAGAGACAGACACACACACACACACACAGAGACAGACACACACACACACACACAGAGACAGACACACACACACACACACAGAGACAGACACACACACACACACACAGAGACAGACAGACACACACACACACGCACACACACACACACACAGAGACAGACACGCACACAGACAGACAGACAGACAGACAGACAGACAGACAGACAGACAGACAGACAGACAGACAGACATCACCTTCTGGGGTTAATGAAGCTGAAGTAGCGATGAGCTCTGAGATCTGATGACATGTTAGAATATTAGAAAGAAGGGTCAGACAGACAGACAGGAGGGACAGACAGACAGACAGACAGACAGACAGCAGAGATGGAGGGACAGACAGACAGCAGAGATAGACGGACAGACAGACAGCAGAGATAGAGGGACAGACAGACAGCAGAGATAGAGGGACATACAGACAGCAGAGACAGACAGACATACAGACAGCAGAGATAGAGGGACAGACAGACAGCAGAGACAGACAGACAGACAGACAGCAGAGATAGAGGGACAGACAGACAGCAGAGATAGAGGGACAGACAGACAGCAGAGACAGACAGACAGCGGAGATAGAGGGACAGACAGACAGCAGAAGACGTCAATGGACACACAATGACACAGAAACAACAACAACAACAACAACAACAACAACAACAACAACAACACACTGAAATGCACAAATAAAAGAATCTTCTCAGATCATTTGGACCAGACTGAGCTTGAAGTCCAGGACTAGGTTCTGGACTGTTCTGGGTTTGGACTTACTCTCCTCCTGCAGTCGGGCCATCACCTGGACGTCCAGCAGGTCCTGCAGTTTGTATCCCAGAGCGATGGAGTCGTCCCCGAGGTCGCTGTCCAGGGACGACTGGGGGCTGAGGACGGACCGCCGGAGGCCTTCAGACACACACAAGACCAGAATCAGGGACCAGCTCAGTCCTGAGACCAGCTCCCGAGTCCTCCCAACACAACATGTGATGTTTAAATGCTGTTTGTAGGAGCGTCGTCATGGAAACAGGCCGTGGGCTACCAAGCCCAGAGAGCCCCTCTAGCAGGACTACACAGACCCCGAACAGGACTCGGCCCACCGCAGGGTCTGGAACCGCATCTCTTTCCATCACGAACAACCCACAAAGAGCCGCGGCACACTTCCTGCAGCTAAATGTGGAGCTCATTAATATTCTGATGTTTCTGCTGTGTTTCAGGGAAGCAGGAAGCAGGAGAAACGGGAAGCAGGAGGAACAGGAAGCAGGAGAAACAGGAAGCAGGAGGAACAGGAAGCAGGAGAAACAGGAAGCAGGAGGAACAGGAAGCAGGAGAAACAGGAAGCAGGAAGCAGGAGAAGCAGGAGAAACAGGAAGCAGGAGGAACAGGAAGCAGGAGAAACAGGAAGCAGGAGGAACAGGAAGCAGGAGAAACAGGAAGCAGGAGAAGCAGGAGAAACAGGAAGCAGAAGGAACAGGAAGCAGGAGAAACGGGAAGCAGGAGAAACAGGAAGCAGGAGAAACGGGAAGCAGGAGAAACAGGAAGCCAGAGAAACAGGAAGCAGGAGAAACGGGAAGCAGGAGAAACGGGAAGCAGGAGGAGCATGTAGTAGGAGAAACAGGAAGCAGGAGAAACAAGAAGCAGGAGGAGCATGAAGTAGGAGAAACAGGAAGTAGGGGAAGCAAAAGAAACAGGAAGCAGGAAGTAGGAGGAGCTTACTGCGGGAGGCGGGGAGGAACGTGGGAGTCCTCTCAGAGACGGGGGAGAGATCCTTCCCTACTGGACTCAGCGTACGATGGAGGATCGGGTGGAGCGGCGAGGAGAGGGAGGAGACTAGGGGGGGGAGAGAAACGTGAGTTTAATAACCACGATGTTTGTCAAAGCCGCTCTAGAGGTCAAAGGTCGGCGTAAACTGAGTTACCGTGTCTCTCAGACGACTTGGGGGTGGAGCAGGAAGTGATGGGCGACACGCCGACCACTCGACTCGGGGGAGGAGCTGGGGAGGAGGTGGGGGAGGGGCTTGGTATGGAGCTACGCCACCTGGACACTGGGGGGGGGGGGGGGGGGGGGGGTAAACTTTTAATATACAGTGGTTCAATATGAAGCTGCACAGTCAGCATTAAGACTACACTCCAAAATAATCGGAAATCTCCAAAAACCGACAACAACAACATAAAACCGACAACAACATAAAACAACAACAACATAAAACCGACGACAACATAAAACAACAACAACATAAAACCGACGACAACATAAAACCGACAACAACATAAAACCGACGACAACATAAAACCGACGACATCATAAAACCGACGACAACATAAAACCGACAACAACATAAAACAACAACAACATAAAACCGACGACAACATAAAACCGACGACATCATAAAACCGACGACAACATAAAACCGACGACATCATAAACCGACGACAACATAAAACCGACGACAACAACAACATAAAACCGACGACATCATAAAACCGACGACATCATAAAACCGACGACAACATAAAACAACAACATAAAACCGACAACAACATAAAACCGACGACAACATAAAACAACAACATAAAACCGACGACAACATAAAACCGACGACAACATAAAACCAACGACATCATAAAACCGACGACAACATAAAACCGACGACAACATAAAACCGACGACATCATAAAACCGACGACATCATAAAACCGACGACAACATAAAACCGACGACAACATAAAACCGACGACATCATAAAACCGACGACATCATAAAACCAACGACATCATAAAACCGACAACATAAAACCGACGACAACATAAAACCGACGACAACATAAAACCAACGACATCATAAAACCGACGACAACATAAAACCGACGACAACATAAAACCGACGACATCATAAAACCGACGACATCATAAAACCGACGACAACATAAAACCGACGACAACATAAAACCGACGACATCATAAAACCAACGACATCATAAAACCGACAACATAAAACCGACGACAACATAAAACCGACGACAACATAAAACCGACGACATCATAAAACCGACGACATCATAAAACCGACGACAACATAAAACCGACGACAACATAAAACCGACGACAACATAAAACCGACGACATCATAAAACCGACGACAACATAAAACCGACAACATAAAACCGACGACAACATAAAACAACAACATAAAACCGACAACAACATAAAACCGACGACATCATAAAACCGACGACAACATAAAACCGACGACATCATAAAACCAACGACATCATAAAACCGACAACATAAAACCGACGACAACATAAAACCGACGACAACATAAAACCGACGACATCATAAAACCGACGACATCATAAAACCGACGACAACATAAAACCGACGACAACATAAAACCGACGACAACATAAAACCGACGACATCATAAAACCGACGACAACATAAAACCGACAACATAAAACCGACGACATCATAAAACCGACGACAACATAAAACCGACGACAACATAAAACCGACAACATAAAACCGACGACATCATAAAACAACATAAAACCGACAACATCATAAAACCGACGACATCATAAAACATAAAACCGACAACATCATAAAACCGACGACATCATAAAACATAAAACCGACAACATCATAAAACCGACATCATAAAACAACATAAAACCGACAACATCATAAAACAACATCATAAAACCGACAACAACATAAAACCGACAACATAAAACCGACATCATAAAACCGACAACAACATAAAACAACAACAACATAAAACCGACGACAACATAAAACAACAACAACATAAAACCGACGACAACATAAAACCACAACATCATAAAACAACATCAACATAAAAAACAACAACAACATAAAACAACAACAACAGGAATGGAGACAAACAACAGAGTATGAATAGAGGGAAGTAGCCTCCATCACCAACGGCTCCATTCAACAGGACAAAGGACAAAGCTGTGAGACACAACTGTGTGTGTTGTTTTTTCTTTAACACACACACACACACACACACACACACACACACACACACACACACACACACAGACACACAGACACGCACACACACACACACACACACACACACAGTTATTCTATTCATAGATGTGGAGAAGAGACTTCGGCTGGTTTGAAGCACCTGCTATGATATGAGTATCGTGGGAATAAAGATACATAAAAATGAGCTGCTCTTATTAAAGTGTGTGTGTGTGTGTGTGTGTGTGTCTGTGTGTGTGTCTGTGTGTGTGTGTGTGTGTGTCTGTGTGTGTGTGTCTGTGTGTGTGTAGGACGAGCATTTTCTCCGTTACCCATAAATGTGAATATGAGCCACTTAAAAAAAAAAAAAAAAAGCTGCAAAAAGGAAAGGGGGTGCATTC
>NC_139935.1:1906134-1934579 GCF_963514095.1 Eutrigla gurnardus | reverse complement strand
GTACTCACGTGCATGAGGGAGTAGTAGGACTGTTTGCCGGTGTAAAACAGGAAGTGGAACGGCCGTCCGTCTGCTCCCCACTGGACAGCTTCACAGACAGACAATCAGGTTATGCCACGCTCACGGAGACTTATATTCTCGTTATTAAAGCACAGACTTCATACCTCTCTGCCTTGGAAAGATCTCCTCTGGATGCTGGAAATGGAAACAGAGTCAATCAAACATTTAGTTTTATCATGGAAGTGAATGTAAAATAGTTTGATAGGGATTCATAATTAAACTTGAAGGTCAGCCACACAGACGAGGGCCAAGCGTTCGTACAGACGCACCTTCATGAGGGGCCGGGCTTTCTTCTCAAACAGGCCGGAGGGGAAGAGGTAGGCGATGCTCCTCTGCCGGGGAGAGAAGGAAGATAAACGAATAAATTAAAAAAAGGACAAAGAACTGGCAGTTTGAGAGATGCAGATCAGGACAACGCTGACGTGTCCAAACAGCGGAGGTCACGCCAACGGACGTCACAGGAAGTGACAGAAGAGAAGAGGCGCAAGCTGCTCGCGGGTTCAAGGAAAGGCGAGTGTGATGTGTGTTAATGTGTGTGTGAGAACAAGCAGGAAAAGACACGGGTTTCTGGGCCGCTTGACAGCGAGCAGAGGACACGCTGGACGGCCAACAGTTCACTCCAAGTTCACCCGTGTTATTAGCGGCGCTGCAGATGGCCCCCCGGAGGACGGTGTTGGCCCCCGCCACACTCATCACGGCAGTCTGTTCAACTCTTCTTCCTCCTCCTCGCCGCTCCTCTTCCTCCTCTCCGCCGGCTCAATTAGCGAGGCAGCAGGTGCTGCGGGGAGGCGGCAGGTTGCTGCCTTTTAAAAAGGTTGTCAAAACCCCGGAAAGCAGGAAGAAAAGGGCTGGTGGAGTGTGTGTGTGTGTGTGTGTGTGTGTGTGTGTGTGTGTGTGTGAGGGACAGGGAGAGAAGTTTGAGGGTAAAAAGAAAAGAGGGGAACAGATGAAGACACACCTGTGTTTCACCTGAGCCTCGGCTCAATGTGGCAGAGATCCCCGAGGGCCGACGGCCGAGGAAGAGAGAAAACACGTCCGTCCAAAATCCAAACCGACAAATAGTCGGAGGAGCTTCTTAAAAAGCGACAAAACATTTTCTAGTGGAGATGAAACCAGGATTTAATTGACTGTTTAGTTGGTAAACGGGAAATTAATGTGCTTGAAGATGAGATATTCAGTTTATAATTATATAAAAGCAGACAAATGAACCAAATCCTGATCATTCTTGATAAATTATTTAAATGATGAGTAAAGTTTGCTTCATTTTCTTTTGGTCAACTAATTAAATTATTACTTCATCAAATGTTGAAACCAAACAATTTGTTTCAGCTCTGGTAAACATTTTTCATGTATTTTTTGACATCTTATAGACAAAATCATGAATAAATACTTATCAATAGTACTTAACTGATTAATTAACGTTGAAGAATCTGTAGTTGTATTTGGTAAAATCTTATGTCTATGTCCATTCAGATGTTGCTCTTGTTTTAATAAAGTATAATAAAGTACATTTCCATGAATTAAATATTATTTGCCTCACAAAATGTGAGGAAAAAGTGAAAAATGTATTTTTACAATGACATTAAGCAGAAAGAATACAGAAAAGGTTTGATGCTTTGCTTGATAAAGGAAATAATAAATCAATGTGGATTTATTTTCTATCTATCAACTGATCAATTCAACAACTGGAAGTCTCATCTTGTCTCAAAGTAATCAAAGTCCACCAAAGATTTTAATATTTAAAAGCTTAAAAAGATCATAGAAGTTTATTGTCAGTCTGGACTCCTCAGAGTCTGGGTTCCTCAGAGTCCGGACTCTGAAGAGTCTGGGTTCCTCAGAGTCCGGACTCTGAAGAGTCTGGATTCCTCAGAGTCTGGGTTCCTCAGAGTCCGGACTCTGAAGAGTCTGGACTCCTCAGAGTCTGGGTTCCTCGGAGTCTGGAGTCCACACCCGTCCTGCCACATTTCCCACTTCCCCTCCACACATCGAAGTCCGAGCTGCTCGCCGTCGCTTCGGCTTTCACAGCCGGCCGCCAACAGCTCTCTTCATTATTTGTGAGGGCCACCGGGGAGACCGGCGAGAGGAAAGTGGGAAATCACGCTAAATGATCGGAGCAGCGAGGGGCCGCTGTGTGTTGCCAGAAACCTGGAATAAGCGTGTGTGTGTGTGTGTGTGTGTGTGTGAGGGCCGTTGCTAATATCCCCGATGCAGCAGATTAGCCAGAGGTTGGCCCCACCTGCCCGGTGCCGGTGGAGCGCCGACGCTAATGATGATGCTGATGTGAAGAGACCGCAGAGCTTTAAATAAAAAAATACACACGTCTCCAGCAGCTTAATCAGTGTTTAAAATGCTTTGTGGCTTTTCAAACGCTGGCTCATCAAGAGAGGAAGATAAATGCTGGCCGGTCTGTAAAAGTTGTACTTGTTTTAATAAGAAACAAAGATGTCTGTCCCTTAACTTTCCTGCTCAAGAACTTCACTTTTAAAATGATATATGTATATATATAGTTTCTTATCCACCAGCCTCATCCTTTAAATATATGTATATAAAATAATATTAAATTATAACACATAGACTTTGCACTTAATAACATTATTCAGTAAAGCTGAAGTAACTGTTTATTAAATTACTCATACAACTGAAGATTTTTGCTCTACAACCAAAACAGAAATGCTAGTAAACAATCTCTTCCTCTGTATATTCCACCAAAATGTGCTTTTCACTATAACTTTGTCTTTTAAACTCCCTTAAGGATCCTTCAGAAATTAATTATTGGCACGCTGTCTTCCCCCAGAAATATCCTAAACCAAAACTTACATCTTTACCCAAATATTAAAACGTCTGAGCCAAGCAGCTTCACTTCCTGTTCCACTTACTTTAATTTTTAAATTTATTCTGTTGATCTAACAAAACCAGTGGACAATAAAAAGTCCTCGATTCATACAGGATGCCTCAAACTGAGCCCGTGGATACGTGACATACCCCGTCACCAGAGATGACGTCACGTTCCCACAGTAAAAACAACGACGCACTCACGTCTATGTCCTCCTGGGTGAAGGTCTCCGGGTCCTCCCCCATCATGTTGGCCAGGTGCCGCTTCCCAACGTTGAACTCCTCCACCTGCTTCTGGACGAACTCCACCGTGAACTTCTCGGGTCCGGCGGCCGCCAGGTTCTTCCTGCGGAGGGCAGAGGTCACGCACAGCTGCCGGCTCGGGACCTGGAGGAAGAGGAGGGCAGAGATGCTGTTGTTGTGAGATACGAAACGCTAGCAAAACTGTGCTAACTTGCTAATTGTATGGTGCCGAAGTGTAGTCAAGGGTTCACTTATTTATATCAACACATCCACACACATGTCACACCTGTGTGAACTAAATGCGGCGTAGACTGAGTGTAAATTTAGTAATCCGTCAAGCTAGTTTCGGCTAACAAAAGCTGCAGTCGGATGCTAGCTCAAGGACGTCAGTATCGGTCCATTTCCTGTTTGTTTTATGTCCATAACTTGTTAGTTTATCGAAGACAAAATCAAACGTTACCTGCCGGCTGAAACGCGACGTCACCGCGTTCAAACTCGAGCTGCAATTCCCACATTTTCCCAAAACAGATCCCACGGTTCGCACGCAGGACGCCGCCATGTTTCTGTCTGTGGCGGAAGTTGTTCTACGTCACGTACGTGGACCATTACTTATAGATTTTCAAAGTAAAACAAATTATATGGCAGAAATCTCCAGATAATCATTGTCATCATTTCAGTCATTTATTGCTCCATTAAACATGTGATTGTTCGTCTCAGAAATGTGAATAAATAGTTTATTTAAACAGGATCCACTTACTGTTATTATGAAAATCTACAATGGAACACTTCCAGCTTTTATTTTAAAATGAAGCCAAATAAAGTTTTGACCTCTGTGTATACTGATGTTTATTCATATAAATATGCGTTTGTATGCATTTTTGATTGTTTTTTAATGAGAATTAAAAGTAAGATTGCTTTAACATCCACATCCTCTTTTTCACTATTATAATACTATTTATGGGAATTAAATTTGAAATGATGTCAATGGGTTCAATAAAGAATGTAATAAAATATTAAGATAAAAAAAACATGAGAAATGGAAAGGAAATTAAGAAATAGATTCAAGTGAAAAAAAAACATAACAAAAACACATGTGAACAAAACCAGTTTCAAAAATAAAGAAGGGAATGAGCTGGATAATCCAAACCCCCTGACAGCAAACCACAGAGATGCATAATCTGCTTCAAAATGACAAATGAGGCGACTGAAAACCGAGTGAAGCACAGAGCATTTTAAAAACAATTGACTATTGTGACTTATTGGCTGTTTGATTTACACAGCTTTCTTTTTTTTTTATCTCTCAGACATCAGTGCACATCACATCACAGTGTCACGGCTCATTGAAACCGCGTGTTGTTCAGCATGATCTTGGAAATTCAAAACATGCCGGCCACATGGAGCAGCTAAAAAGCTAAGTCTGCAATGATCCGGCACGCCAAAACTATTCCTCATGTCCTTTTTTTAGGTTGTAAATGAACACCAGCTTTCGTCTGAATCTTAAACTACTTAAAACGTGTTTGTCTACAGGTTAAAAAATAACTAATTCACCTGTCACTTTCACTTCTTTACCATCTGAAAAGTGCAGAGATCATTAAATGGAAGTATGCTGACAGTTTGATTCATATTGCATTTAAGCAGAGAGCAGAAGAGTTTACACCACACGATCAACATGTCCGGCGCCAGTACAAGTAATTCCTCCGACACACAACGATCTGAAACCACGTTGACCCCAGAGAGCCAATAACATGGACTTGTGAGGCTCTGGCCCACTTTCATGCGAACTGCATGTGTCTTCCATGTAAAACCAGCGGGGAACCGCCAGTGTCACGCCACAGGATCCAACCGAGGTATCAGAAATAACACAATGAAAAAAATGCTCAGTCACCGTCTGCCAAGCGCGCTGGCACGGCTACACATAAAGCAGATTGTTTTGCATATGTGCGGCGCGGAGACGGATTAACACAACGTTTTGTGTGGATTCCTTTGGAAAGAGACGAGCACAAGATGCCACCTTCATCCAACTTTCCTCCAACATTCCTCCACGACTCTCATGCCTTGCTCAACAGCTCGTGTGCATGTTTGGTTGCTTTTGTCTCTGGGAAAATTAAATGATAAAACAAAGGTTTTCTGGAAACAAAATAGCTCAAAAGCAGGAAAACCCTCTTTTCTCTGTGACCCGTTTGACTTGATAATCCGTGTGAATCATGGAAGAGGTCTTTGTTCTCTAATGTGGATTCTCATAATATCTGAAATGAAACATCTTCATGGTTCACATTTAAAGATAATTCTAACGCATTTAAGAGGACTTCCTCTGGAGAAGCTGTGTGTTTACGGATCAATGCCGCGTGTCTTCACTTAGATTACTTTGATAGAGTTGAAACCAGGAACACGGGGAGATTAATCAAAGTGAAGGGGCACTGACTCCCGGCCCCGTGCCAGTCGATACGGCCGCGTGGTTAATTTGCCCCAAGGAGGGGCTGTCGTCGGGCAGATGATAAACAGTGTTTGCCCTGTTTTGTGTTTTTTTTTTTAGCCACGAGCGCATTGCTCACCAAGAAAAATAGTTTCGACCCACGGCCCTCTAATTTACAGTTGGTGGAGGGGGGGACATTAATCACCCTTCTGCCCTGACAGCGAGCCACCGTGGGTGGAGACGTTCGCTTGGTGGCCTTGAAAACCTGCAACTTACTGAAGGAGTCTGACACCATCTTTTAATGAGAAGCAACAAAACAATGCATTCAGAGTGAAAACGTGGAAAAAGGATTTCATTCAGGGAACCTCGGTCTTCATGCCTGTTTCTTCCTGTTAATACAATATTTATCTGCTTCTACTTGGCACTTTAACTTGTATTGTACAATGTATTATTGAGTCTGTCTGGATGGAAATACTTTTATGTTTTATAGGTTGAAGACAGATATGAGTCTCAACAAGATTAGAGACCTGTGTAAATAAAAGGTTAAATCAAATACAAAACGGTGTGAAAGTAAAAGCCTTTAATTAGACGTGAGAGATCCAGCTGATCCAACAGATCCCCATATGGACCAGAGGCTTCAGACAGGCCACACTGACCTCCTCTAGATCCCTTTTAATTGTAGGCGTAGAGACGTATGAGGAAATAGTGGAGGATATCACCGCGTGGCGCTGGGCCAAGTCTGCCCCCCCCCCCCCTCGTTCCCGAGATGCCGGAGAACCGAGGGCTTAGAATACCAGCGAACTGAGGCTTTGCTCCAGTCATCATTTCCATGCCCGCTTTACGCTGATTCCCTAATATCCTTAGCGCCTTGCGTAGGGATAAGCCCATCATGCCGAAACATGGCTGTCATGCCTATAAACCGTTCACGGCTCTAAAGAATCCATTATGGTTGCTCCACAAACATGGAGACTCAAAGGGCCACTTTGCTCGAGCTCATTTACTCCTTTAAGGCGTATTTATTTACCCTTAGTGCTGGCGGTGGAAGGGATCTCCAACACTTCAACACAATGCAGCGCAGCGGGACGGAGAAACCTAAAGTTTGTCATCTTTAATATACGTATCTTTGTAAAACACAGGGTAATCTGACAGAACAGGGAGATAAATCAGACATATGGATGCAGGAAGATGAAGATGAGTAGTTACGAGGACAGGAAGTTCAGGTTCCTCCGACTCAAACGTCACAGCTGCTTTGCCGTGAACGTCCACTGAATGGTGTTTCACCGAAATTCATACCTCAGGTTTCATAAAACGCCTGAATGAAGGGAAAATACACAACAGCCACCTGTTAGCATCGACACACACACACACACACAGACACACAGACACACACAGACACACACACACACACCAGTTCATAATATCACTCCATTTCCCCATTTCATCCGTTTTTATTCTTCCTTTCTCCTATTCCACGTCTCTAAATCCATTTTAATTTCCTTTTATTTTGACCTCTTGGAATGCTCCTATAATAACAACAACAATAATAATAGTAATACTAATAATACCACTGCTGTTATATCTCCTGTAAGTACTTCCACTACTAATATTCTGTGTACTTGCAGCACTGCTACGGTTCACTGTGTAGCATCAAGCTAACAGCCACAGTTATCTTTGTGGGAGGTAATCCCAGTTATATGCTATGGTTCAGTGCTCAATATCATCCCCCTCCACACACACACACACACACACACACACACACACACACACACACACACACACACACACACACACACACACACACACACACACACACACACACACACACATCAATCAATTTGTAGATTATCAACAAGTATGGTCATTGAGTGGAAATTAATTTGCGCTGGTAATGGATAGAGACATTTTGCTGAGATGCGTAAAAAGCAGCTGAAGCGCCAGCGATTACCTGCTGGAATCAGCCTTCATCAATATCCGGATAATTACAAAGCACTTCTGGCAGTGCGTGAAATGAACGGAGCGTGCAACAGATTGGGACGCGGCCATAGATGTCTGCAGATATTAGGCACCGCCGTGGTCGTCCTCGGAGGGAGAGCGCTACCTGAGGGAGGTTTCACGCTGCAGAGCCGAGTGTGACGGAGTCTAATAGGAGAGCACAGAAACACAGATGGGAATCAAACCGACACACAGACACCTAGAGACACGATGAAGCAGAAGGAACAGAAGAGGCAGAGCAGGAAAACAGGAGGATAACACCAGATACACAAACGCAGTTTAAAAGAAATGAGTCTCACACAATTTAAATACAAAGTCAAATAAAAAGACAAGGATGCTTCTGTCACTCCTGTTGTTTGAAAAAGTTTAATTTAAGTGAACTTCACCGGGCAGTACCGGGTTAGGGTTAGACCTCCTGGAAGAGACCTGGTTCAGACTCCTCCATCAGCAGAGCAGCATGGTGGAGCAGCATGGTGGCGCAGCATGGTGGAGCAGCATGGTGGAGCAGCGTTAATCACAATAAAAGCCTCACATCTCTTTGGTTTCCACGGCGATGCTGCAGATCGGAGGTCTTCTGTTCATGGTGTTGACCCCTGACTTTCCCTCACATGGAACCACTTTGCCCCCCCGGCCCTCTCGCCTCTCCGTCCTCTCAGACGGCGAGCTGGGGGCAGGATTGGGTTTCCTCTCCAGCTGAAGGGTTACTTCAGTCCATCTCAGGGATGAAAAGATGACTATTTTCCTCTTTTTTTCTCCAGGTGAGAGTCTCGGGAAGGAAGGAAACTATTAGACTGGCGGGGTGAGCCGGGAGAGCCTGGAGACGCAGCTGCCGGGCCCTGCACCCGGGCCCCGGCCCCGTCGGAGAGAGGAAGAGGATCTGGATCCAACGCTGGCCTCGGAGAAACCTGAGATCTCTGGAAACGGCTGGGAACGACCCAAGAAAAACTTCCGCCGCCCCTCCACCATCCTCGTCTCGTCCCGTCCGAAAGTGTTTCCCATAATGGTCTCAGTCTGCAGAGGGTCCCGAAGGCCCAGGAACCGGCACACATCAAACTCTGAGGTCGCACTGCCGATATGAGGTAGAACAGGATGGAGTTTATGTGTCTGGACCTCCTGGTGGTTCTGTTGTGACACCTTCAGGTTCACAAAAGGAAGATGGGAAACCAGACGCAGCTGTTGGGCTTGTGGTGGAGCCACATTCACATATCTGGGGGTGAATGTTTTAAATGAAGAGGTTGGATCTGAAAAAGTCGAGAGGAAAAAAGGGGAAATTCCAAAGATTCAGAGTTTCATATTGTTTCCATTTCATCTAAACGCTCGCACGTCGATCAGAGAGAACAATGTTTTCTTATCCGAGTTACACGGGATTGTTTAATTGCTGCTTTCTTGGGAATCTTGTATCTGTGGTTCTCTTCATAAAGCAACCGCAGATCTCTTGGTTGCCTGTTGCAAACAACTCCGGTTAAAAACCCTCCATTCCAGATGAGGAGCAACAATAAGAGCAACAGCTGCTGTTTTTTAAAATGCATCATGAAGTTAAATAAGAAGCGTTTCCTCCGTATGACATCACCAGGTGACAGATTGCCGGAGTGATTGAACGGATGATGACTAGTTGCTGGGTTAATATCTCTTCATTGATCTCTTCATTGATGGCCTGCCCCCCCACTAATGACTGTGACTGATTTGAAATAATACCTGTAACCCGACATGGAGAGGATGAGGATCGGAGGAAACCGCTGACAGAAATCAGCTTGAAAGGCCAAGAGAGGAAATGGAGACAATATTAAAAAAGAAAAGTGTTTTTTTTTTTCTTGGTGCTGCTGATCAGAAGACTGCAGACTCCACCGCTGGGCTCCTTAACATCTGGTTGGGCTATTAGCCCGCTCTGACGACTGGAAAGGTTAAACCACTACAATCTAATATTTGCCTCGAGGGGGTCAAGCCACTGCAATTACAAGGTACAATCGGCCGGGCTAATCAGCTAGTAGCGTGTACCGGGGGGCTCGCCGGGCAAATAAGCCCTGATCAGAAGCACTGTTCTGTTTACTTATTAAACCCTGTTCTCATGTTCAAGGCCCCCCGGCAGACCCCCCCCCCCCCCCGGGGCACAGGGGGTAAATTTAGCTCCCGATGCTTCCCCCTAAATGGGACGTACCACTTGGCCAGAGACTCGGCCCCGTGTTAATCAGTATCTGTGGCCTTCGTTCTCAAATGACTTTCCTCCAATCTGGCAGGCATTAACACCTCGGAGGAGCGGAGGGGGCGGGGCTTAGCCGGAGGAGGAAACGCGCGTGTGGAGGTGTGTGTGTGTGGAGGTGTGTGTGGAGGTGTGTGTGGAGGTGTGTGTGTGTGTGTCCGTGTGTCCGTGTGTGTAGGTGTAGGTATGTGTGTGTGTGTGAGTGGAGGGGTGTGTGTGTAGGTATGTGTGGAGGTGTGTGTGGAGGTGTGTGTGTGTGTAGGGGTGTGTAGGTGTACGTGTGTGTGGAGGTGTGTGTGTGTGTGTCCGTGTGTGTAGGGATGTGTAGGTGTACGTGTGTGTGGAGGTGTGTGTGTGTGTGTCCGTGTGTGTAGGGATGTGTAGGTGTACGTGTGTGTGATGAAGGCCCACATAGGTGTCTTCGAAGCATATGTGTGTGTGTGTGTGTCCATGTGTGTGTGTCTCCATGTGTGTGTGTCCATGTGTCTCCATGTGTGTGTGTGTGTGTGTCTCCATGTGTGTGTGTGTCCATGTGTCTCCATGTGTGTGTGTCTCCATGTGTGTGTGTGTGTAGGGATGTGTAGTTGTACGTGTGTGTGGAGGTGTACGTGTGTGTTCCGATGCTGCTCTCTGACTCGTCCCCCGTTACGGCGTCTCGTGAGCAGGATTAGAGTGTAAAACATCAGAACGTTTGAACGAAAGCTCGGGGAACAATTACCGGTAATTAAATATGTGCCAGTTACAGGAAAAGATAATTATGTCCTCGGTGTATAACACCAATTAATTACTCTGATTTCAGCCAAGCTTTTAAAACGCAGCGTGTTGTTTGCTGATGATGCGTACGTTGCGATCTGCCGCCATCAGAGCGTCCAGCCGCCGCCGCACATTGTTTAAATCGTACGTTAGCTGTAAAACTCACGTTGTTTAAATCGTACGTTAACTGTAAAACTCACGTTGTTTAAATCGTACGTTAGCTGTAAAACTCATGTTGTTTAAATCGTACGTTAACTGTAAAACTCACGTTGTTTAAATCGTGCGATCATTGAAAACTCACGTTGTTTAAATCGTGCGATCGTTGAAAACTCACAATGTTTAAATCGTACGTTAACTGTAAAACTCACGTTGTTTAAATCGTACGTTAACTGTAAAACTCACGTTGTTTAAATCGTACTTTCATTGAAAACTCATGATGTTTAAATCGTACGTTAACTGTAAAACTCACGTTGTTTAAATCGTACGTTAACTGTAAAACTCACGATGTTTAAATCGTACGTTAACTGTAAAACTCACGTTGTTTAAATCGTACGTTGGCTGTGAATCTCACGATGTTTAAATCGTGTGTTCATTGAAACTCACGTTGTTTAAATCGTACGTTCGTTGAAAACTCATGATGTTTAAATCGTGTGTTCGTTGTTTGAAAACAGCGTGACGGTTTCACCTCCGGCCTTAAACAGGAATGAAGGAGACTTCTCGGCGCTCTCGCTCGCTAAGAGGATTGGTCAGATTGGAAGCCGGCGAGGAAACGGCGTATATGTATATATATCCTAACACCTCGCCACGGCAACGATAGCGCCCCCCCCCCCCCAACAAACACCTGGTTATTCACTTATCAGTGTTTTTAAGAACCACAGAGGTGAAAATGAAGAGAACGGATTAGCAAGTGATCTGGTTTCAGGAGCGCGGCGAATGTCTAACTTGGAAATACCTGCGGCCGATCATTAGTAATCTATTAAACCCTCGGCCTAGAAATGGTTACACCGCCAGAGCCTCTGAGCCAAACGTGGCCGGTTGCTCTTCCAACACCCCCCCCCCCCTTTGGTTAATGAGATACAGAGTGGGTTCTCTCTCCTTCGCCCTCCTGCAGGATGTTTTATCTGCCAGCTCGTTCTCTCCTCTCCGACGGCTTAATCCACGCCGCCGCGCAACATTCAGCTGAATTCACGCGTGTGTGTGTGTGTGTGTGTTTGCAGGTGTACCTATATAAAAGATGTTGTGGGGACTCCAAAAAAACAACCAGGTCCCCACGAGGTCAACGTTAAACTTCAGGGTTAAAACACAAACTGATATATAATCTTTATAACATTATAGACATGATATTATAAAAACATCCTGTGTTTGCAGAAGAACTCAACAAACTTTTGTTTTAATTTACAATGAAATGTTATTTTTAAAACCTGCTGAGAGTTATTGAGACGTCATTTGGAAGTTTTTGTTATTTGGTGGAAGTGAGTTTAAGATGAGTTTTAGGGCTTTTAGGGCATTTAGGGCAGTATGTTGTTGGGGTAAATCTCTGGGGATTGTAGGGTTGTAAGTAAATGCTATTGTATCATGAATGACATTTACATGTGTGTGTGTGTGTGTGTGTGTGTGTGTGTGTGTGTGTGTGTGTGTGTGAGAATCTCTTCACGACTGTAAGAAAATTCCGTGACTTTGTGTCTTTGTATACGTTTGTGCCTTAATGCTGGAAATGTGTGTGTGTGTTTCTAAGCTGCTTATTTTTGTGCAAACTTGCTTGTGTGTGTTGTCAGGTGAGTGTGTGTGTGTGTTGTCAGGTGAGTGTGTGTGTGTGTTGTCAGGTGAGTGTGCGTGTGTGTGTGTTGTCAGGTGAGTGTGTGTGTGTGTGTGTTCTGGCTCTCTGGAGGGGCCCAGAATGTGTCACGCTGGGCCCGGCTCCCCCTGGATCTAAGCAGTATTGACAAACCCATCAGAGCTGGTGATGCATCAGGCTCCCTGCTCGACCCCCCCTCCTCCCCCTCGACCCCCCCCCCAGCGGGGCTGTGCTGACATGCTGTCACCTTGGTAACTGCTGCCACAGCGAACGGCCTGCTGGGAAAGCTGACCCGAGCTGCTGGCCGGACGGCGGGCTGCAGGAGATGTCAGCGGCGGACCCCCGAGGGCCGAGCGACCCCCCGGCCTCCGCCCCCCCCCTCCCATCGATCCGTCTGCTGGCGAGACCTGTCTCACACACACACACAGATAGACACTCACATATATACACTCAGGAGACGTAGGAAGGGTGACACGAGGCTTCGGAGGCTTCAGAGGCTCCTGAGGCTGTAGAGGGGCATTATGGGTAGGGACCAAAGAAAGTTTATGGACTCTCAGCCAGGAGTCCTGAGAAAGTGACGGAACTCACTTTTCATATCTTTGTTGTAGTATTTGGTAGTATTTCTACTAGATTATAAACTTCTCCTCCAGCTGAACGCGGTGACTCACAATAATAAAATACTTTCTGAGCTCATGGATGAACAGCTATAGTCAAATATAAACGACAGGGGAACACCTGAAAGATCACGCACTAGATTCCTGGTTCCCATGGCAACCGATGAAGCTGCTGCCGGACGTCTTTTATGAGGGATCGTCGGGGGTTGGACCCCGGTCACCGGTCCCCGGCCCCCAGTCCCCGGCTGAAACGGATGGATGGATGATCTGAAATCATGACAGAGCAGTAAAGTTAACACTTTTGGAGATACGTGTTTTTCAATGAGAGAAAACTAAATTAAAAAGAATTAGACATATCGTTAGAAAGTACATAATAATAATAAGTCAGGTTATAACTGTAATATTGTCTGACACCATAGAAAACAATGCACTTTCAATGAGACTAAATTGACCTCTAATTAAACTTGTGTTTCCGTGCACGACTGAAGATGAAATCCTGCAGACACAAAACCTTAAAAACACGTCAAAGAGGCAACAAACTCTCCAGGAATGTGAATCGATACTCATATTAATGAGTTAACTGATTAAAGCGTCCTTCCTGTGGAGAGAACAGCAGCGTGCTGGGCTGGTGTTGTCGGCTCAAACGGCCGCTGGGTGGCGCTGCGAGGCCAGAGAAGATCCGAGGGCCGAGTGTGTGGATTTAAGCAGATCTCACTGTAGAAACAAGATTTATTTAATCATTAAAGGATCATTGTTTGAATCATGTTGGTCATTAAAAACGAAATGGATAACCTGGTTTAAACTCTCCTATTTTATTTCCTGTCACTGAACGCAACACACAGATGACAGACAGGCAACTGTTTGCTGCTCTTTTCTTCGAGCAGCAACTGTCGAGCAGAGATGTTGCCCAACTTTTACTTTTACTCGCGATTTAGAAGCGTTTCAACGCGACGGAGATAAAGTGAGTTAGTTTATATTCTAGACCAGGACCGGCGGACTGGATATGGACCTGGACCTGGTCCTGGTCCTGGACCGACCAGAAACTCCGGGACACAACTTCTACTAGGCTACGTGCGTGTGTGTGTGTGTGCGTGTGTGTGTGTGTGTGCGTGCGTGTAAAGAATATAAGTACATAAAACAAAAAACACAAAGTTCTAAACGGGAATATTTCAATGTTGTATTATTATTGTTCCGTTTACTCAAACGCACCTCCAGGAAAATAATACGGACATAAAATATCTTCGGAATATTGTGAATATTATAGAAACATTATTGGGATTATGACGCTGAAACGTCACAAATATAAATGTAATTGATATAAATCAAAAAGCTCAACGTTATGAGAAAAACAAAAATTCCCAACAGGAACATTTGTATCATAAACACCTAGGAATATAATTATTATAAAAAGCTACAGGAATATAATTATTATAAAAAGCTACAGGAATATAATTATTATAAAAAGCTACAGGAATATAATTATTATAAAAAGCTACAGGAATATAATTATTATAAAAAGCTACAGGAATATAATTATTATAACCAGCTATAGGAATATAATTATAAACATTTATAGGAATATAAATATTAAAACATAGGAATATTTATAGTATAGACACCTATAGGAAAATAATATTATATACACTTATAGGAATATAATTATTATAAAGACCTTTTAATATAAAAACCTATAGGAATGTTAATACAAACACGTATTAATATTCTAAACACCTATTAATACAAACTTATATATATATATATATATTAATATTCTAAACACCTATTAATATAAACACTTATAGGGATATTAATATTATACACACCAATAGGAATATTACTATAAATATCTATTGGAATATTAACATTATAAGCACCTATAAATATATGAATATAATACAAACTATAGGAATACTAATATTATAAACACCTATATTTTGTGGATATTGGGGCTGACAAAGTTTTAAGGCTTAAATATGAATTTTGCAGTAAAGTTTAAACTCTGACATACTTTCATATCTAAAAGGAAAATGGTGGATGTTTCTGAAAGAAGAGCTTCAGTTCTGTTTGTGAACTTTGAACCTAAAAGAAAGTTGTTGAGGGAAGCTTTTAGTGCAGCAGGTTCTGGGTTCACTCATCCTTCTACACATCCATCCTTCTATCCATATTCTATCTTCTTCCTCCTCCTCCTCCTCCTCTTCTGCTACAAAACGACGTAACAAGCTCTATTTACATGTTGTCCTGAATTTATGCTTTTTATTTTGAGATATTCTAGAGAAAGTGTTCCCGTAAATAGGATGAAATTCTCTCATTTGTATGTAAACCTTCCTAAATAATAAGGATGAAATATAATATAAAAGATCTAATTGGAGACTATATTTTATCCAATGTGTCGCAAGTGATTTCTTTTTTTAAACACAAAAACAACTCATATAAAAAAGAATACGAATTAAATTAAACATACCAGTTCCTCAGCTGCTGTTTGATGGAAATATCATAACAATTATAATAATCATAAAGTTAACCTACATTGCTGGCATGACAACCGCACACATACGGGATACTTACTGTACATATAATAATAATGTTAACGGTGAGAAGTCAGCGGTGACGCGCAGCGTGTATGCGCAGCGGAGAGAGGAACCCGTGGACGTGGAAGAGGAGGCTCCCTGCGGAGAACACACACAATAATCCATATTCATGCGCGCGACACGTGGAGGAAATACAGGATGAGGCGGAACCATCGCGCACACGCACGTTTCCAGCAGGTTAGAATGAGCGTGACACCCGACCTGCCCCGGTCTATTTAAGTGCACGTAAGCGGAGTGTGTGATATAATAATAATAATAATATATAATAATACTTTCTACAGAGAGGCCTGTGGAAACTTCAACGTATTTATATATTTAAAACAACTTTAGTGTATTATACAGGAAAAAACATATTACAGGATATTTACAAGCACAACGATATCTACAGGGGGAAATGTAAGTTTAATATTTAAATTAGAATCATATATCACAATAAATATGCCTCATTATTATTTGTTTAAATATTAGAGATTATGTATGGCAGTGGTGATTGAAGGGCGCTGGCTGCTGATTAAAGCAGCCACATTAAATATTATTCTACATTTTATTATTATTATTAATAATAATTATTACAAGCAAAACAATTATTATAATAATAATACGTTTTTATTTAAATAGGAGGGTTTTGTGACAACGAGCAGCAGCTTTAATTGGCGTCTTAAATCAACAGCAGGAAGTTGCTCCTCGGGCCTGAACCTATCGGTGCACGCGCCCGCGCGCACGCACGCCCATGCTGCTGCCAACATGGTTTGAAGAGCCATGAAAAAGGCAAAGCTGCTGAGAATAGGCGGACCGAAGCCCATTATGAGATTTAAACTCTTTTTGTGTCGCCTTCCCTAAAAACCTCACTGTGGGCTGTTTCTGTGCTGCTGGTCCGCGTGCGTGATCCGCGTGAACGCGCTGCTAAAGGCAACTTTGGGGAACCTCGAGCGTTCCTCTCTTGTGCAGGTTTATCTGAGCACGTCACGTGACTTATGCATCGGAGCTGGCATGCATAATGAGCTTCCGGGCGGCGCGAGGCCAACATTTTTATTATTTTAAAGGCGCCAAATATTAATAGAATAAAAGATCCTCGTGCTTCCTCTCTGTGCCGACGTCACCAACACATCTGTGTGTGTGTGTGTGTGTGTGTGTGTGTGTGTGTGTGTGTGCGTGTGAGTGTGCGTGTGAGTGACGCGCGTAGATCATAAAGTTTTGGAGGGATTCTGCACGTCACGTCTACTAATGGAGACAAAGAAAAATGATGCTCGCTTCTCTATATCATTGTTGCCTAGCAACTAGTATGGGAAATCATCCGCGAAATTCAAATCCTGCAGCGCGAGGACACGTTTTGTGAGTTTTTGCTGAATAGGCGAGCAAGACAAGTGAATAAGAAAGAAAGGGAAAAAAAGAAAAAAGAAGTTTGGAGCCCAGAAAGACATTTGGCTCCTGCGAGCCGTGACGAGCATCCCATAATAATCATCTGAAACACCGGAGTTATTAAGAATACAAATATACAAACAACAGGATTTCATCTGCACGTGGGAATCAGATACTAATCTGCAGCTGCTCAGCTGTGGACGCAACCAATCAGCTCTGGGAGGGGGGGCAACTTCCGGTGTTCACCTGCACAACACACCTGAGCGCGAGCTGCGTGCACGCGCGTGGAACTTCTCAGCAAACAGCTGTAATAAAGCCAGCGAACGTAAATGAATTATTTAGTGCAGGTTATGAGGCTGGCCTATTAATGACGTGTTTATCAGTATTATGGGATGCGGGATCTGCAACGGTACTGTTACGTAACACATGCAGGACGTGATCCGCCTGGATCCCGGACGATCCCGGTCCCCCTTTCAGCGTCCAGCTCGGGCCTCAACAGGCCGCGGATGTAAACAAACAGGCCTCACATACAGACTAGTTGTACATTTAAGATTTATGTCAGAAAAATAGGAAAATCATTCTCCATTAAAGCTTGTTGACTTTCTTTGTCGTGTTTTATTCTAACGATGTTATTCTGAGCTCCACAACAATTCTCTCATTAAACACAACAATAATAATAATAATCCCGCTTTAAATCACAATATAAATCTCCAAACACAAGATGAGTGCATTTCATTCTAACAAATTTATTGTGTCTCAATCAGCTCGTACGGAACCACTACTGAAATTAAATTACAATCAAATTATCACATCAAAATATACCCTTATTACCTAACAACGGTCAATGTCAGCGTAGATGATTTGTGCTCCTTTAGAAACGAGAATACAAAATTAAACAAATAAGGGCAACAACAACAAAATAGATATAAAGGAAGAAATGAAGGTGAAACAAGAAAAAAAGGGGGAAGAAAGCATCTTACACAAGTTCCTGCAGGGGAAATAAATTACCGTCTGGAATCATTCACATATTCCGAATAAAATATTAAAACAAGTCATTCTGATGAAAAATATAACGTAAATAACTCAGATCAGTCTCTGATCTAGTGATCTATATTGCCGGCTTTACAGAGTTTTGTTTATTAAAACCTACCAAAGAACACTGCTTAGAAAGGGCAGCAATAATAATCCACAGCACCCACTCACTCACACTTGGCCACAGATTTTTTCCCTCAAATAAGTGCAGTTGAAGTCTTTTTTTTTCAAATGTCTTATGCTCTATTTGTTGGAGAGAGAGAAAAAAATACGAGGAAAAATCCACTCACGGTGTCAAAGTCCATTAAATAATAATAATAATAATAATAATTAAAAAAAAAAACCTCCCAGAAAGAGAAGGGGATCTTTGAGATCAGGCGGGGACAGTCCTGGTCCTGGTGTCTCTTTGTGAAAAATAAAAATAATCCTAATCCTCAGTGAAGCCATGCACCAGAATAAAGCAGAATCACGGTGGAAGCTTCGTGGATGTCTCGTCCGTATTTGTCTCCTCTTGTTATTGTCAGAGAGGAGGAAGGCGCAGTCCCACTTCTAAATATACAAAATGCCTGCTCCGTTCTCTCTTCTATCAAAAACACAGCATCATCAGAGGGACATTTTTTTGGAAGAGAAAAAAAAAAGAAGAATAAAAACAATACTTGGTTTTCCTCTTGGTGTGTTTTAATGCGCCAAAATTACCTGGTGGAATGAACTTGTAGTTGTCACCCTCTGGTCGCTCGCTTCACTTGCATCTTTTAAGTAATCTACTAAAAAATGCCCCTGAAAGAAAAAAGCAGAAGGAACCTTTTAGGTAAAGACATTTCAGGGCCTGGAAGCAGGTTAACGGTGCGTGTTTCTGGGGGGAGGAGGTGGAGGAGGAGGTGGGGAGCAAAAAGGGCTTTTTTCTGGTGAAAAATAGATAACACATTTGCAGTCTCATTCATATTCCTTAATCACAGTATCAAAAATGTGGCGATAGTCTGTAAGCTTTTTTTAAATCAGTTTTACTTTCATATAAAATATTCTATGTTTCACTGAACATTCGTTTGCAGTCCATGGAGGGGGGCGGTGTTTCTGCACTCACATTGCCGACCTGAGAGTACACATCCTCCGGCGTCTGTGCCACTCCTGGGGGCGTCATCCGTTTTTCCTTCTGTCTCCTATTGCAAAACCACACTCTAACCACCTCCTTCTCCAGCTGCAAGTTGTCCGCCAGGCCGGTGATCTCCTGGGCCGAGGGTTTGGGGCATTTGAGGAAGTGGCTCTCCAGAGCCCCCTTGACGCTCACCTCGATGGACGTGCGCTTCTTCCGCTTCCTCCCCTGCGCCGCGATCTTGTCGATGCTGGTGGGGCTGCCGGTGGTCGAGTCGGCCTCCTCCAGCCACTTGTTCAACAAAGGCTTCAGCTTGCACATGTTCTTGAAGCTGAGCTGCAGAGCCTCGAACCTGCAGATGGTGGTCTGGGAGAAGACGTTCCCGTACAGGGTGCCCAGCGCCAAGCCCACGTCCGCCTGCGTGAAGCCCAGCTTGATCCGCCGCTGCTTGAACTGCTTGGCGAACTGCTCCAGGTCGTCCGAGGTCGGCGTGTCGTCGTCCGAGTGCGGGTCGTGGCTGTTGACGCCGCCGTGGTGCTGGTGGTGCGGATGCTGGTGGTGATGGTGGTGGTGGTGGCTGCCGTGGTCCAGGTCCGGGGTGTCCCCCCTCACCAGGCCCGGGTGCACCAGGCTCTGGCTCCCCGGACTCAGCATGCCGTTCACAGTGAACCCCCCCGGCTGGGAGTAGAGCAGCGACTGCTGCTGCTGCTGCCCCCCGGAGATGGAGTTAATGTGCGCCGCAGTCGTGCTCCCCCAAGCCCCGGCGTGAGTCTGGTGTGGGGCTAAGTGGGGGGGCCTGTGGTGCAGCGCGGTGCCCGTGTGCAGATCGTCCCTGCCGGAGTTTTTCACGTCCTGCTGCTGCGGGCTGCCCGTCATCCCGACGGGGCTCGACGACCAGGGGGACCCGGCTTCGGCTGCAGCGACCGCGGCTGCAGCTGCGGCCGCCGCGGCGTGCGGGAGGGACGTCACCCACTGGTGCGCGTGGCTCAGCATGTGTCCCCCGTTGCTCGCTGCCATCGCGCCCTGCATGAAGTCACTCTGTACCATCTTGACCGAGGGGTCCCCCCTGTAGACCCCAGACCCGGAGGTAACCGCGGCGCTGCCCGGCTGCATGCCACCTCCCCCGGAGTCAGAGTGCACGATGGAGCCGGACGAGAGGATGCTATTGCTGGGCAGATAAGGATTGGAAGCCGCGGTGGCCATTCCGTCAACCCTTATGAATATGTTTGTGGATAACCCCCCCTCCCTTTTTATACACTCACTTCTTCTTGCGAGCAGGCAAATTGTATCTCATGAATTATTCAAACTTTCAAAGTATGAGTAGGTTTTTGGCAAGACCATCGACGCGCGTAAAAACGCCAAAAAAAAGAAGAAAAAAAATTCAAAAACGGCAGAAAATCCGCATGAATTTACAGCATGTCCGCAAACATCCAGCGTCTCCGCAGCCCTTTGAAACCATGTGCAGTCCGCCTGGAAAGTTTTGCACCGGGAGGAAATTCGTGAGCATTAAAAATTCAAATATACAGGAGAGGAAAAAAAAACCGCGTCGTCCCATACAAAGTTTCGGTGCAGAAGAAAAAACCGTTGCGAGCTGTCCCCGCCGTCAGAGTCCCGGTCCCCGTGCGGAAGCGGACACATGCGCGGAGCGTCCTCCGCTTTTGTCATTCAGACGCAGCTTTATTCTTTCTCTTTTATAGCGCAGCGGAGCCGCTCTTTGTTCCGTTTTCATGTATATAAACCTGCCAAACCGCAAACTCCCGATCAAGTACGATCCGGTGGAACAGCGCGCGGCGCTGCTCGCGAGCCTCTCCTCTCATTCGCTTGTTCTCTCTCTCCACCTCTCTCTCTCTCCCCGTGACGGCGCCGCGGAGTCCCGCCCCCTCCGAGCCGCGACGACGCGCGGATGTTTACCTCGCGCCGTGCCCGCTGATTGGCTCCCCGCGCTGTGATTGGCAGCTCCTCGCCAACCTTGCTCCAGGGGCGCGCGCGAGCCCTCCTTCCGGCTGTTCCGATTGGCTGACTTTTAATTGCAGTCCAAACAAAACAGAGAACACAACCTGGCAGTAGATAGTATTGTGGTATTAGTACACACACTGGAGGGAAAGAGTATATATAAAAGTAGTCCATCACTTTGTGTACTAATGCCACAGTACAACCTGGCAGAAATAGTACTGTGGTATTAGTACACAAGCAGGAGTGATAGACTTTTAAAGTCCTTCCCTCTGGTTTGTGTAGTAAAACCACAGTCCTATTTACTACCAAGTTGTACTGTGGTATTAGTACACAAATCGGAGGGAAGGAGTAAATATAAAAGTAGTCTATCTCTCCTGTTTGTGTACTAATACCACAGTAAGTTGGTAGTTAATAGTACTGTGGTATTTGTACACAAACCAGAGTGAATAAGTACGTATAAAAGTAGTCCATCACTCCCGTTTGAGTACTAATACCAGTCCTATTTACTACCAAGTTGTACTGTGGTATTAGTACACAAATCGGAGGGAAGGAGTAAATATAAAAGTAATCTATCTCTCCTGTTTGTGTACTAATACCACATTAAGTTGGTAGATAATCCTACTGTGGTATTAGTACACAAACCGGAGAGAAGCAGTACATTAAAAGTCCATCAGCTGTGAACTCCAGTTTGTGATCAAACCATGAGTGTGAATATGTTTCCCCTTATTTCTATACAAGTACACACGTTCATGTAAATATTGATATAAATATATATTATAAATACATGTTATTAAGGTGGATTACAGATGGATTAACGCCGTTAAGTAAATACAATTTAAGCACTTTTATCTTCGGTAATTCTGGTTGCAAACACACATAATACACTAAAACATTCGGCACAATACGAGTATTGGTAACAAGTATAATCACGTGACCTCGTTGTGGAACAGAATAAATACAATACGGCGTCCATACTGGTGCAGTTGTGGGTTCAATTCCCTCTGGGCCCCCTCCAAATGAAAAGGAGGGGTCCCTAAATGCCTCGTGGTGCATTCAGGTGAAAACGAGCGTCTAAAGCAGAAAAGGAGAGCAGCAGTAAAAACTCACGGAGACGCGGAGAGGAAGTGGCGACGTGAGAACGCCATGCGGCCCTCGCGCTCCTCGGGACTCCAACAAAAGGTTGCGGGGATGCTTCCATGCGGAAACAGGCGACCTCGCTGAGAAAGAGAAAGTGGCAACCAAAACAAGAGCAGTCCTGGGGGGGGGGGGGGGAGAAATGTCTCCCACACCATCCCTCAAGATGACCACATCACCACGGGCTTGAATGGGCCCTTTGTTGGTGCGTGGGACCCCTGCGCCTCTATGGACGCACCCATGGGTGGTAATAAGTGCCCAGATAGACCCGCTGGTGGTGGGAGGGGGGTGGGGGGGGGGGGGGGCAGGTGAGCCTCTGACGGGGATTAACTGTATTTTGTAGAAAAGGTTAAAGCTACATGTCGCTCGTAACCCTGAAACATTGGCTCATAAGCTGGCGAATCAAAGATGTGATGGCAGAAGGATTTCAGGGCAAATATGAGGCAAAGGAGGACTTGTGCATCCATGCCAGCACCCCCCCCCCCCCCACCCTCCTCATCCCAGTAGATTTAATTTGGACTGGGCTCCAAACCCAGGAGCCTCGTGGATTTGTTTACATTGAATAGGCAGGCTAGGGGCCAGAAGCATGGGGCCCTCTATTCATTAATATACAGTGAGGATTCCTGTCCAAACGTTCAGTCAGAGCGCCGCTGACACCAGAGGGATCCGACAAATAACCCTCCAAAAGCAGCTAAATTCATAGAAATATAAAGTCAGAAATGCTCCCTGAAATCAGCTCGCTGGGATAAAAAACTCTCTGATATATGATGTTTATTATTTATTTGCTTATTATAAAAGGTCCCCAAGTTCCCTGCTGGGGGGAGTTCATTTATTTTGTATGCAAAAAAAAAAAAAAAAAAAAGAAAAAGAGAAAGAAAAAGGGGGGAGAGGAAGAAAATCATCCCCAAGTATAACAAGAGACGAACAGTTAGTGCTGATTTTCATTTGCATAAATTTTCATATATTTTAGTGAAAATAATAGCGGGAGCCGAGCAGAGCTGCTGCTCAGTTGAGGCAGAGCAAAGAAAATCTCTGGGAGCACCGAGTCTGGGAGAGGAGATACCCGTTTACAGCCTCCGTCAACAACGTCAAGCTATTCCTTTTTTCTGGACTCGAGGTAAGTCAACAATGATCTCTGCGGATTCAGTTTTTTACGCATGTTAGCGTGTTTTTACACCGTCTTCTCTCCGCGCTGCTCATGTGTCTACGTCCTCCACGAAACACACATCCGTGCATATACTTCTCACATTCTCTGACCTTTTAAAACGTTTTTGCAAAAAAAAAAAATGCGTGTCCTTTTCCCCTCTCCCCCATGCGTAAAATCAATACGCGCACCGCTGCGCGCCTTTTTGCGCCGCAGCCCTGTTTTTGTGCTTTTTATATAAATCGCGGCAGATGGATACGCCGCGCTGTTTTGTAGTGAATGTCCACCGGAGAAAAGTGCAATCAATCACATTTTAAGCAGGAGAGAAAGCGAGATAGAGAGAGGCTGAGAGAGAGCGAGGGAGGGAGAGAGCCCTCTGAATCCTCCAGAGAGGATCGCGTATAGGCATTATGAAATACTTCATAGAAATCGATATCTGGCTGAGAAGTTTGTTTAAAGTTTATGTGTGTACCGCTGCAGCCCGTCGAGGCTGGACTGACTTCCAAACGGGCTGCCACGTTAACGGAGTCCGTCTTTATTCTGGAGAAGTCAAGAAAACCACGGAAATGTGTGCTTTTTAAAAAGAAGCAAATATGGAAAAAGGAAATTATTTAATAATTTCACTGTCTCAACTTTCGGCTCCAATTGTCCAACAGCAGCACGGATCATAGAAGTAGAAGAAGCGGTTTAATATATATATATATATATATATATATATATATATATATATATATATATATATATATATATATATATATATATATATATTTGTGTGTTTCTCACGGTTAACCCTCCCTTCTGCTTCATTGATGCATTTCTGAGCCGAGCACTTGGTCGCCATGGTGAGCCCCACACAAGGGGACACACTAGTCGCATTAAGCTGTATGTTTGTGCACTGGAGTCGAGATGAAAAGAGGCTCGGGCTCCGCGGGGCCAGCAGCGTCACGGTAACGCGTTACAGGAACGAAATTACTCAAAAAAACCATTTGGTTTAATTCTAAGCAAATAGGATGGATTGTAAACTGTCGTTTTAACAGCGTCATAATTCAGGACTGGACTGTTTTTAGAGGAAGTTATAAAAAGGAAAAGTAACGTAACGCACAAATACCAGCCGATATGATTATACAGAACGTGATGTGAGTGACGCAAAGGGAGCGTGTTGGTTATTTTTATTGCTTATTATTGATTGAAACATATAAAAAGGTGTCTCCTGCAGGCAGCTGGTGCTCGGGGTTGAGGTGAAATTAGATTTAATCATAAAAACAATCACACCTGCCACCAGGTGGCGCGCTCACTCATAATGCAAATATGTAAATCTTACATTGCAATTTTTATGTCACATTTCATGCTTTTATTGTAATTATGAATATATTATACAAATCCCAACATGGTGGGTCGATTCTCCAGCTCTCAGTGCAGTTTTTTTAAATGTGTATTTTAATTAAATAACATTTACTTTCAAGCTAAATCTTTTGCAACAATATCATTTACAGGAGTGCATTCATTTGTAATTTAAAATTTAAGAGTGAACTGCTGAATGGAAATGTATTTCTTTGCCTTCTGATTATTTTATTGCCCACGAGGACACTTGCTGGTGCATCAATGAGCTGCACGCGCACACCTTCAGAAATACGCATACTGATTTTTTTGGTGCTAATTCTCGCCAAACAGGCCAACGACGAGGGCGCAGACTATATCCTGGTTCTCCCCTCAATCCCAGAGGCAATTAGATCATCTTAATTTAATTATCCCGGTCGGTAAAGATCTCTCAGGCCGCGTTTCTGCGCGGGTTTCTGGCGCGTATTGATCCGAAGCACGTGATGACAGCTGATACGCAAACCGCGTGAGACCCGATGGAGGCAGCTTCATGACTCATGCCGGGATGAACGCATGCTTTACCGGCCATCCAGCTATTCTTCATCCTCCTCATCATGAGCAGCAGCAACGCATCAAAGCAGCGCTGCCTGCGCGTTACTGCACCCATTCTGTCATGTTGCAACAATGACGGTTATTGGTAGCAGGAGGAGGCCATTTATTCACACGTTTATATATTTATTTATGGCTTTATTCCTGCATTCATCAAGATGCGTTCACGGACTCCAACAAAAACATGTGGATGTAACGAATGGTTATTTTAATGTTAGAATATGAACCCACGTGACAAAAGCAGGGAATCCATTTAGCCACGACATTAACCCCCTATAATAAAACACCCTGTCCCGTCACTTGGACTCCGCAGCCGTATGGATTTATGACAGCTGGCATGCAGATTTATGTCAGTCCTCTCAAGGTGGGTAAACCCGGAGCACGCGCCTCTAGCGCGCGCTTAGCACGCGCCTGTAGCTCCCAATATTCAGATTAAATGGCTGCTTTAATGAGGGCCGTGTTTGAGTTGCCTATGGGGGGCTCCCATCATTTATTTCCCCTCCGCCACTAATCCCGGGACGACATACGTAGAGTCCCCCCCCCCCCCCCCCCCCCCCCCCCCCGTCAGGCCAGCGTTGATTTAAAGCCGAATCCAACTTGAGCACTTCAATGATAATGCAGACTGTACGTTAATTAAATGGTCACACATTAAAACAGGCCTTCAATTCAGACATTCTTTCTTCCTCCTGAACCCGAGGAGACTGTATTAATATTCTATTAGTATATTTATACTCTGCAGGGGGGGGGGGGGGGGGATAAACCAGGAGATGTTTAGTGTATCATGGCTCAGGCATGTATCAGCACAGCTGCTATCGATCTGGGATTGGAAATCAATGTGGATGTCATAACATGGCCTGTGGTGCTGCAGACACACACACACACACACACACACACACACACACACACGCCGTAAAACACATTTCATTCATGGGAGGGGTTTTAAAAATACTTTTTTTCCCCGATATACGATAAAAAGAAACATTTGGGAAAAAGTGAGAGAACATTCTGGATTTTAAATACATTTCAATACATTTTAGTTTGCAGGGAAGTTAGTTTTTCACGAAGGAGGAAACGATGAATGAGTGTGGATTGATTCAAATGTACAGTACACACACACACACACACACACACACTCTCACACACACACACACACACACACACACACACACACACACACACACACACCTCCACCTCTAGCAGCATCAAAACAAGTCTTATTGTTTATGCTAATGAGCAGACGGACACGCTGCTGTATTTCTATTCTATTAGACTCTATTACACTAATCAACAACATTATTTATATATTTATGTATTTATATATATTTATATATCGTGTCATTAAGCCGAGCAATTAATGAATGGACTAAATCCACCAGTCAGATGTATAGAAGTGTGTTGGCGTCAGCAGCCGAGTTTATGTGTCTTTTTGTTTTTGTTTGTTAAACAGTGGCGTACCCCGAGGATAGAGGGGCGGGGGACGGGGGGAGGGGGGGGGGGACGGGGACGGGGGGGGGGGGGCACCTCCCTGCCCAGGATTACATTAATCAAAGTATTTATTTCCTCGGGGAGCTCGGCACAAATCACCACAAATCCCAGTAAAATTGGATAACAGCAAAGACCGGGCGCATCGATGGTAACCCCCTGTTTGTTTTTTCTTCTTGTTGTTGCTCATTTCAGCAACTTAATGGATCTAGTTCTATCTAACTTTGTGGCTCAGCGGTGTGTGTGTGTGTGTGTGCGTGTGTGTGTGTGTGTGTGCGTGTGTGTGTGTGCGTGTGTGTGTGCGTGCGTGTGTGTGTGTGTGTGTAAAGCTAGGGGTATTGAGGCCTTTGAGAAGACAAACAACATAATTGGATGGAAGCGGCGCTCAGGTAGAGAAAAACAACACTCTAACCACGTCCCCCCATCGGAGCGACTCCCTGATTCCCCGTCGGGCTGAAGGCATGTCTGGTCTGATCCAGCACCGGGAGAAACCGGCCTCTAAGACCCCCCATCTGTACCCCCCCCCCCTCTCTCTCTCCACTAAGTCTGGTCAATCCATCCAAACCCACAAAGTAGTAAAAACAACAACAGTTCCCGATACGTCTTTGCACTGTTTGCTGGGTAATTACGTGTGATGTTTTGGGGCGAAAGCCAATAAATCAGCAAATGTTTGCAGCCGGGCCGGCCGGCGCTGATAAGGCCATAAATACGGCGGCCAAATACGCCGCCATTTACAGGTAATGCAAATGAAATAATAGGCTGGAATTTTTCCTTCTGTGTTACGATGGCGGCTTCGATATTCATGAGGAGGGAAACGGGGGAGGAAACGCCGTCTCTCGGTCTTTATGGAACGCCGCTGCCTTCGCCCCGACCGGGCTGAGTGATGACCTCATCACGTCGGAGGCGACGGAACACACAGCCTCTCGGATGCATGCAAAGTACAGCCGCATGCAAGTAGACGCCATGATTGCACACACACAGCATGTTTGTGAGCCGATGGGGTGGCCAGGCTCAGGGTCCCCAGCTCAGGGTCCGGATCAGGGTCCCCAGATCAGGGTCCAGCTCAGGGTCCCCAGATCAGGGTCCGGCCTCGGGGTAGAGGCCTGCATGCTGTACGATACGTGGTCTACTTTACGGCTGCTGCACACACAGATCGGGTGAAGGTCCTCCAGTCCCCTATAAGTCCAGACCCCCTTACTGGGAACCAGTTGGTTCAACCAGCCTCTTCCTGGAGAGCCATTAAGTCCGATATCTGCTGGACTAGAAGAGATTTCTGTTTTTGTTTTCGTGTTTCTCTCACTTCAGTTAGAAGGGGGCGGGGCTTGCTTTGGAAGAAATGTGATGTCACAGCATGTTTCTGTGCAGATCCTGATCCTGCATCAAAAGGTCCCATTTTAGACTCAAACCTTGCTGGAGAGTTTTGTTGAAAATATGTTGAATGGACTTGTTTTTTTAAATAGATTGAACCGGTTTCTCTTTGTATTCTCTCCATTATTTCTGGTATTTTAGTGGTTTAGTTTAGAGATTATTATTATTATTATATTATTATGTATCTACGAAGCTATGAGGTGTTTTATTGCTCAGCGTCGTCACGTTAACGGTCCTCACCCTTCAGTTGATTTTAAACCATAAACCTTCAGTCCGCTGCTGGCGAGTTAATAAAAGCCAGATATTCCTCCGTGACCTTTCACCTCTGGAACTTTTACTGGAGCGGGGACGCCAGACTGGATTTCTGGACGTGTGACAAGCGGCGAAGCCTCTGCTGCAGCCGTGTGATTGGCCCGCACTGACAGCCACAGTCTCTCTCTCTTCGCTGCTTCACAGAGCTGCTCCCCCCC
>NC_139935.1:1898634-1901134 GCF_963514095.1 Eutrigla gurnardus | reverse complement strand
GTCCTATTCTTTTTAAAAACCTTCTGGTGTAAAATGTGATGGTGCTCATAATTAAGAAAAAAATGCTCAGAATGTGTTCAAATGGAGGATTTTTATGAATGAATTCAGGTTGAATGTCAATGTAAATGTCACACTACACACTGTACGTGTACTGAAATCTTTCATTCCAAACTCTTTGTAAAAAGTATCATTTTTATCTGTATTTTGCATTTTAGGACTATACTAATATATATATTATATATAAATATTACGTGTTGTTGCTGTCCGGTGAATAAAAACATGTTTCTGTACTGATTTTTTTTTACAATGAATTAAAGGATGATGTTCCTGAGAAAAATGCATCCACGGAATCAAACACACAATAAAAACAACACAAACAGCCGCTTTGCTCCGAGTCGGTTTTGTCCTCTGAAGTGCATCGTGCTTTTACTTCCATCGTACGAGGTCGTTAAACGTGAAGTGCCGAGTGTCCGTCCGTCCAATCAGGAGAGGGCGTGTGTGTGTGTGTGTGTGTGTGTGTGTGTGTGTGTGCTCTGAATGACCCTCGCCGAGTGGACAAGCGTCTCTTTGATGGTGGACAGATGGACGGACGGAGCGACCCGGCGACAGACACAGAGGACTGAGGCTCCAGTGTGGCCGCCGCCGCCGCCGCCACGTGGCCTCCACCCCCCTTTTCATCCCCACAACACGTCCACTTCCTGTCCTGTAACCACGGCGATGCACGCGGCGACGGATCCGTGGATTGAAGAGGGAAAGGGTTTGGCGTTTTGAGGGGATCGTTTCCTGATGATAACCACCTTCAAACAGGTTTTTTTTAAAACATATAAATATTTTTTGGGTTTATTTGCAAAAACAGCGTAAAAAGCTGCCAGGAGCACGGAGACAGACAGGCAGGGAGACAGGCTGAGCTCCTGAGAGAGAGAAACCCCACGGAGTCGATAAAAATATCTCACCCCAAAAGAGAAAAGAGGGAGAAAAAACAACAAGTTCACCGGCAGAGACGCAGGTGAAGTTGTCACGGAAACAAAATGTGGCAGAGCGGAGTTTGTCTCCGCATACAGAGCAGACGAGAAAGTGAATTATTAAACCAAACACATCTTCCTCTTTACTACAATCTTTAATATGTATTCAGAAAAGCTGTAACGCTCCCATCAACCCATCAATAATAATTCATTAGTTACTTTTCCTAAATTAGATCCTCGGCTCCAGCTTCCTGTTCAACAAGAGATGTCACTTTGATTGGTCAGCTACGAGGGCAGCCGCTTATTGATTGGCCGGTCATTAGGAGGGGGGGGCTGACACCGTTAACACCGAGGGCCGTCGCCGTGTCGACCGCTCTTTAACGAACGCCATCAACCGACCCGGAGGAGGAGGAGGGGGGCATTGACCCCCCGCCTCCCTCACTGGTGTGAGTACAGGGCGGCAGCGTGTGGCGGCATCGATCCCCCGGATGAGACACTGGGCCGCGGAGGGAAAGCGTATCTCCCGGTGTGTGTGTGTGTGTGTGAGCCCTCTGATAGCCTCCTGCTCCTGCAGCGTGGTATTTATTTAGATTTTACACTTTGTTTCACACCAACCAGACACTCTTGACTCCATTTGTCTGGAATCTGCAAAGATTTAAAAGCCCAAAAATATGCTGCAGCAACTGTTGTGCTATCTGCAGCCGACTGGAACAAACGGAGGGAACATTTGGCCAGATTTCTGTTTCCTGCAGAGCGGAGCGGAAAAAAAACAACCCTCCTCACACAGAGACGAGGGAACAAGTGGAGAGATTCATGGAGACGGATTCCAGTCAATGAAGGTTTAGCAACGACAGGAAGGGGAGACTTGACTTTACATCAAAATGCATCAATTTGTGAGGACTGAGCACATATCTGTCTGCAGAAATCAAGAATGAAAAGTCAGCTTACAGGTGTTGTTGTTCAGCGACCAGAGGACGGTTCTCATTCCATCAGGAATCCTCTCATGTGGGACGTTGAACATCACCTGTAAGAAAGACGAGACACACCTGTAACATCAGAACTCCTCACTTTGACTCCAGCTGCCTGAAACTGGATTATTCGGGTGCAGAAGATGTCAAACTAGTATTATGATCGCCTGGACACACTATGCACATTCAAAAACCAGTCTTTTTTTAATGAACGTCTGGTGAGTCTGGTAAGTGAGAGTGAGTGTGTGAGAGAGACTGAAGTAGAGAGAGCGTGAGGGGGAGAGGGTGAGGGTGAGAGAGGGTGAGGGTGAGAGGGGGGAGAGCGTGAGGGGAGAGAGGGTGAGCGTGAGGGTGAGAGAGAGAGTGAGGGGGAGAGAGAGAGGGGGGAGAGAGAGGGGGGGAGAGCGTGAGGGTGAGGGGGAGAGAGAGAGTGAGGGGGAGAGGGTGAGGGGGAGAGAGAGAGTGAGGGTGAGGGGGAGAGAGAGAGTGAGGGGGAGAGGGTGAGGGTGAGAGAGAGAGTGAAGGGGAGCTGAGTTGTGAACAGCGGTGGAAATGAGCTCGGCCGTGCAC
>NC_139935.1:1878634-1893634 GCF_963514095.1 Eutrigla gurnardus | reverse complement strand
TCCTCCTCCTCAGATCGTCTCTGAAGGGCAGGAAGTGAGCAGAGATGCTGACCTTTGACCTGAACACCGAAGCAATAGGGCAACAAAAACTAGTTTCTGCAGAGGTTAACGGTGTTTAACTGGAGCCGTCCTGACCTTCCAGTTTTCTTCTGTTTCCGTAGGCTATGCTAACAACTTACTTTAGCATAATAACAGTAATATTACTCATGTGTCAAAATAGCTCCAAATCATCCAAACAAGTATATTATTATTATTATTATCTGTAGAAATCTGCACACGTAGAATACTAACAAATCTTTTTAACCATGTGAGATTTCAAAGCACCACCAGCACCATCATCTTGACCGTCTCCTCATCGATTCATGATAATTATCTCAACCTACAGCAGCTGATTGGATATAGAACGTATGAAAACGCTGCACACAGCACCTTTAATAAACACACGATCGGAGACGAAGGAGAAGAAAAAGAAACGCTGTTGTGAACTCTCATATCGCCTCATTGACAACAACAAAAGTGACTCGGCCAGACACTTACTTATAAATACACGGGAGGACGGGCGACGCAGGAAGTGGCAGGAAGAGAAAAGAAAAACAAATCAAAAAATAAATTCATGAAAACTCTGTTTTCCTGCATGAATAAATCAGCCCATGTTTCGGGGCAGGTGTGTGTGTGTGTGTGTGTGTGTGTTGGGATGGTGAGCCAGCCTTAATGAGGTATCCTCTAAAAAAAAAGAGACAAATATTGAGAGGGAGACATGGAGATTTGGAGGGGAGACGGGGGAGGAGCGGGGGAGATACAGTGAGTCGGCTCAAAGACAAGAGAACAAACCCCTCAAAGTCATCGGGCTAATCCATCCCGACAACGCTGACGCCTCATCATATCGACCCTCCCTCCGCTGTACACACAAACACACACATGTACACACACTCCTCCTTCCCCGACGGCCCCCGCCTCCTCCTCCTCCTCCTCCTCCAGCAGCTCCAAGGAGAGGCATGAAACGAACAGGAGGTGGAGGAGGGAGGTCAGGAGGGAGGAAGGAACAGCTGAGGTTCACCCCGTGGGCGATGCAGCGGCGTGGACGGTGGGTGCCTAAACGCCCCCCCCCACCTGACTACTCCAATAACTAGACACCCCCCACGTCTGATGGCTTCACTAGCTGACCACCCACGTCCACGTCTCCAGCGCCTTCTCCAAAGTCAAAGACAAGCACTTTCCAAGCATTTCAAGGTGCTTTTCCAGCACCTCCACACTCAAATTCAAGTGTTTTCAAGGATTTCCAGCACCCGTACCACCCCTGGAACGACCCTCACTGCCCCCCCTCACGCCTGTCACTCACCGTGATGAGCCGTCAACCTTGACTCGGTTGTCCAGCCTGAGGCCGAGGCAACGGGCAATCTGCAGTAAAAGGTAAACAACAACGTTGCCCGGCTTCACCTTTCCTTTGCAACGCGTCCTCTGTGCTGCATTTTCAAATATGTGTTTCCAGAACTCACATTACTGAAGGCTTTTAAAGAAACATCAGAGCGTTTTTTAAGAATAAATCTTTCATGCAACACTTTATCATAATATGAAGGGATTAGCAGAAAGCATCAAAATAAAAGCTTGAGACAGACAATAAAAGCTTCTTCTTATTGATCCAAATGAAAAGCTGAAGTTTGAAGCAATAAAACTTGGTACGACCCGTAGCTTATGGTGGCTAATGTTAGCATACTCACTTTATAACTGACAGTTTAGTTTGTGCTAAATCGTCTCTCCTGAAAGCCCATTATGAAGATGAATAACACGATGGAAACCGATCAACACTGATGAAGCTATTGATCCGGTATTGCATATTAAGCTTATTGATACCTGCTGATTGATCGGTCCATGACGTTCCTTTCAGCTTGATGAGGCTTCGACACGTTTCCAGTCAATCTGGGGAGAAAACATGAAGGAAGTTATAACTGAACCTGATTTACATGCAACAATTACAAACATGAACCTGTGTTTCAAAATAAAACTATTTTACTTCAGGTGATATCTCAGATTTTCATAAAACAAAGATTAGAATGAAAATCTGAATGTATCCATATAACACACACAAGAAAACAAACACTACACACACACACACACGAGTCAGGATAAGCAGGTTAAACAGCTACTCAGTAATATTTTATTTTGAAAAGTGGGAGCTTTTAACAGCCTGGGAGTAAAAACTGTTTGTTATTAATTATATGCTAAATGTAGCCTTTTATGCACCTGGAAAAGAAACGTTGAAAAAAATGAACAAGATTACACGTTATTAATGGTTGTTGATGAGTATCACCATGGCGACCAGAAAGCAGCAGGCCGTTGTGACATTCAGCCAGCAGGTTTCTCTCCCTCTCTCTCTCTCTCTCTCTCTCTCTCTCTCTCTCTTAACAACTCAAACGGTGAAGCGCCGCCAGGAAAGTCCGTTTTGCCGTCCGGCGGTGGCTCGGCTGCCCCGCGGTGAGGGGGATTGTGGGTAGGCAGGGCGCCGGGGCTCTGATGTTGTGTGTGGCCGCTGGCATGGTTTGGGATGCTCGGCCCCCACAACCGATGGCATTACCAAAAGATTAGCACGGCGCGTTGGCAGCAGGGTGTGTGTGTGTGTGTGTGTGTGTGCCTTTCTCCTGTTATCCAGTGTGTTTATATTTGTCTATGACAGACAGCGTGAGCATCCGTGCACGTGCAATCGTTTATGTGGCTGGATGTGCACGTGATCAGACCTGAGTGTGTGTGTGTGTGTGTGTGTGTGTGTGTGTGTGTGTGTCCCCTCCGGACAGCTGGCGTGCCAAAGCCTGTTGAGCTGTTTGTCACACTTCTCTCACTCAGGAGAGCTCAAACGGCATGTAGAGGCCTTTCACGGCTGACATGCTGGAGACACACACACACACACACACACACACACACTTACTTTAGTATTTGAAGCAGTGATTCTCACACGGGGAGACTCTCTGAGCGTGTTATTGTGGGCCGGCCGGCCGGCGAGGAAGCGTCTCCACGCTGCTCTGCAGAGGTGAAACCTGAAGAGAAGAACTCTTTTAAAGAGACTCCAGTCTTTGAAGGGCAGATCCACGTCTAATCAGGCAAAAACAAAAAAACATCAGACCATTAAAACAACATCTTCTTTTCAGAGGCGTCTTATTTGTAACTGCAGTTCTCTTTTAATAATAAATATCAACACGGTCTTATGTCCATTTGACTGTTTCCACCGGGTCAGAACTTCAGATTCACACTTTTTAAGGAGAGAAACCTTGTGTTTGTTCATAACAACGACTGAAATATGAATCATTTATTGCGAAGGGAAACTGCTGCAGAGGCAGACAGGGAATCATTTCCAGATTTGTTTTCCAAATATGTTGTCGGGTCTGAGCAAAATAAAAAAAATCATATCCTTGTTGTTACTGTCTTTTCTTGCTAAGCTGCATGTCGGTGCTGGATTTGCTCCATGAAGTGCAGCTGCTTCTATTTACGAAGAGTTTCATCCCTAAAAGGCCGCGTTGCTCTGCAGTCTGACGTGTTGTTGAAATGTTGCTGAGCAGCGAGACGCCGCTCTCGTTCCCCGAGACGTCGACTGAGCGCGCTCAGCTGTAGTCGGCTCGAGAGGCCAGGCAGCTCACTCACGTTAAAAGATGTGTTTGTGCAGAAATACGCTCAAGTCAATGTGTGTATGTGTGTGTGTGTGTGTGTGTGTGTGTGTGTGTGTGTGTGAAGACATTTCTGCATGAACAATTCTCCAAGTATTAATTTGGAACTGCTAATCCTTTTTACATTCTCCTCCTACTCCCCGACGCTGAAAGGCTCTCTGGCTGTGTGAATGGTACAGCAGGGCCACACACACACACACACACACACACACACACACACGGTTATGGGTATTGAAGTTACTTGTTATCTGATCTAAATTGTCCGTTTTTCTGAATCTGAAATGTAGTTTTATTGCTTGAAATCTCCACCTTATTATGCAGTTATTCTTCTTTTTGTTGCCACATGTTTCTAATAATATCATAATAATATATATTATATATATATATATATATATAATATAATATCTAATAATAATATCTAATATGTCTTTAAGTGAAGGACGATTACTTACAACAAATACAGCCAAGAGGTAGAAACGTAGAGCGATCATCGGGACAAAACTAAACATCTGCTAATTTCATATAAAAAGAATAAGAACATAAAATGAGCCCAGAGAGAGTGGGGCAATATTCGGAGAAAGAAAGTCACAAGTTTCCCATGAATGTACATTTATGTTTGTAATGAATCCACATACTTGTTGTCATAGCAACAGCAAACATCTGGTTAGTGGAACTAAGCAACTTGTTTATATCGCTACATAAATTTATAAAATGGCAAATTTGCGAGTTTTTTTCTTGGAATATTGCCATCCTCTCTCTGCTCCCTTTTTAATTCTATTTTATTTTCTTCCAGTGGCCCTGATACGCCGTCATAATAAGTGAGTAAATTCAAAAAATTCTGCTCTTTATGCCAGAAATGGTGAATGGAAGAAGGAAGAAGAAGAAGAGCGGATTAAAGGAGGAAGAGAGAGAATGGAAAGGGATGAAGGGAAGAGAGGAAGTGATAATAGAGAGATGCTAGGAAGGAAGGGAGGACGTGAGTGAAGGACGGCTGAGAATGGGGGAGAGTGAAAGAGAGTCGTCCTCACCCTCCCTTCACATCCACGAGCTCCAGCAGTAAATTTCTTGCCATTTCATGGCCGTCAGCCGGGGCCAGTAAACGCCGAGAAGACGGACCCCGGGGGGCCGAGGTGAGCCTGAAGGACGAGCTGTCCCTCACACACACACACACACTTGCTCTTTTTCTCGCCATCGCTCTCTGTTTGTCATCCTCACACACTCTTTCACTCCCCTCCCTCCCTCTCCCCCTCACACCCAATCCCTCTTGTTAATTTCTCTCTTTTTGCTCTTTTCTCCTTTCACACACACACACACACACACACACACACACACACACACACACACACACACACACACACACACACACACACACACTCTCATGCGATCCTGCCCCCCTTTGCTGAAGGAGACCCCCCTGGTGTCCCGAGTCCGGAGGCGCCTACATATCCCAGGGAGCCTTGCTGCGGGGACCATCGAGGGTCGCGGGGGTCTCGGAGCCCCATAGTCCCATCCTTCATTTCCTCTCATTTCGGGAAAAGGACGGGCGGGAAATTCCCTGGGAAAGAAAAAGAATCACAGGATCACACAAATGAAGGGCAAGCGAGTGAAGACGAGTGTGTGTGTGTGTGTGCGTCCACGCTGCAGTGAGAAGGAGGGAGTGTGAGAGATAAAGCGTATTAAGGGTGTTTGGGAAGATGAGAGTATGACCCATAAAGATATAAAGAGGCTGGCGGTGTGGGCTTTCCGCAGGCTTTATCCATTAAACTCAGAGTCCCCACGGCGCCCAACGTGACAGATAACACACACACACACACACACACACACTCTGACCGCCTGTAACAATCCCTCCGTCGGCACGGCGACCAGTCGGTCAGCGCACATGTCGTGTTAAAACACTGGAGAGAGACGTTTAGGAAAAAGTGGGACAGAGAGGAAGAAAGAATCTGGCACAAATATGAGAAAGCAAGACGGTTATTTGGATATTTCGATTTTACGGAGCAGAGAAACTGATTTGATCCACTATTTCATTTAAAACGGCTCTCTGCTATCATGCTAATGATGCTCATACACAGAGTTATTCTATACGGGGTAAAGAGACGTGTTAATATAGGACTATTTCAGAGACTTTTCTCTTCTGCATTATTTTATAAAGGACGTGAAAAAAACACTTTTAATAATAAAAGAGAAATAACAGGCCGGCAATGAAGGGCTTTTCATAAAAACATATTATTCCAGGCAATCAAGATGGCATTTAAGAAAACAAATACCAAACAAATCAACAGATGTCAGAGCCCATGTGACTTTTTTCTTTTTCCAAACTGACCTAAAAAACAAACAAAAATCAGCTTTTTCACAAAAACACTCGATTGCTGGAAGGTGTGAAAACATCCCGTTCCTGCAGGACGCCACAGATATGACCGCCGCAACACAAACAGATGCAGCTCAGGGTGAACAGGTGCCCTGCAGGAGGTCGAGGTGTGTGTGTGTGTGTGTGTGAGCCAGCAGGGCAGCAGAGGACCAGGCTGTCTGAATCCCCCTGACAGCCACTTGTCACTCTCCCCTCGGACCATCTGGACCTTTTTCCTCTGTCTCATCTCCACACTCTCACACACACACACACACACACACACACACACACACACACACACACACACACACACACACACACACACTTGTGCAAACACACTCTGCACCAATGGGAGCTGGTGGTGACAGTGGTGATGGGGGGGGGGCAACAGATGCCAGTTTCTCCACGTTTGTGTGCCTCCATGCTTCCCACCTCTCTCCATCTTTCTCCTCCTTTCCTTCGCTTCCTTCCTTCATCTCTGTCATGTTTGGCCAGCTGGCACACACACACACACACACACACACACACACACACACACACACACACACACACACACACACGCACAGTCTGAGCCATATGCTGGCTTTGACCTCCACCGCTGCATTAGACCAGCATGGCACTCTCACTGGGAACGATCCATCCGGGACCAGAGAGCCTCGATGCGTTACGTGGCACAGATTCCCTTCAGAAAGCCTGAATGCCGATGGAGCTCACATGTTCGGTGTCTCATCATCGAAACAACAACGGACACCAATGGTTTCAGGGCATTCACCCAGCTGAACCTCCATAGATCCATCAATCTGAAGACCCAAATCTAACAACTCCCTTTCCTGTAAATGTGCACCGGGCCCACTCCCTTCCTACAACACTTCCACTCCCCAACACCTACCGGGGATCTACCAACACTTCCACTCCCCAACACCTACCAGGGATCTACCAACACTTCCACTCCCCAACACCTGAGACTACCGGGGATCTACCAACACTTCCACTCCCCAACACCTACCGGGATCTACCAACACTTCCACTCCCCAACACCTGAGACTACCGGGGATCTACCAACACTTCCACTCCCCAACACCTGAGACTACCGGGGATCTACCAACACTTCCACTCCCCAACACCTACCGGGGATCTACCAAAACTTCCACTCCCCAACACCTACCGGGGATCTACCAACACTTCCACTCCCCAACACCTACCGGGATCTACCAACACTTCCACTCCCCAACACCTGAGACTACCGGGGATCTACCAACACTTCCACTCCCCAACACCTACCGGGGATCTACCAACACTTCCACTCCCCAACACCTACCGGGATCTACCAACACTTCCACTCCCCAACACCTGAGACTACCAAGGACCTACCAACACTTCCACTCCCCAACACCTGAGACTACCGGGGCTCTACCAACACTTCCACTCCCCAACACCTGAGACTACCGGGGATCTACCAACACTTCCACTCCCCAACACCTGAGACTACCGGGGATCTACCAACACTTCCAGTCCCCAACACCTGAGACTACCGGGGATCTACCAACACTTCCAGTCCCCAACACCTGAGACTACCGGGGATCTACCAACACTTCCAGTCCCCAACACCTGAGACTACCGGGGATCTACCAACACTTCCAGTCCCCAACACCTGAGACTACCGGGGCTCTGGAGGGTCAAAGCCCAGATCATTAGCCCCATCCTTCCTGTCCTCTTTGCTGTGTTGAGCTCTCCTCCTCCACCTCCTTCCATTCAGGGAGGACGGCCCATCACTATTCTGGACACATAACCAGCCCCATGCAGCCACAAGTGACAGCATCACACACACACACACACACACACACACACACACACACACACACACACTCCATCCTTCACATTTACATTTCAAACTGCCTGCGCTTCCACCAACACATCCATTATTTACCAGCCTCTGGCCAAAGAGGAGAGCACTGTATCCACACTCCCCAGGTAGCAAGAGAGAGTGTGTGTGTGCGAGAGAGTGTGTGCGAGTGTGTGTGTGCTGCTTCCCTCGGCAGCCTGCAATTATATTTTCTTAACTTCATAAACCACATTTTCCTTCCTTTTCTCATTTTGCTCCCTTTTCCACTTCCTTGCTTCTCTTCACTCACGATCGTTCAAAAGTCAATTACGTTCCGTGTGGTACTAAATACTGTACGACAATGGTGTCACAAACACTGTACGACAACAGTGTCACAAATACTGTACGACAACAGTAACGGTGTCACAAATACTGTACGACAATGGTGTCACAAACACTGTACAACAACGGCAACGGTGTCACAAATACTGTAAGACAACGGCAACGGTGTCACAAATACTGTACGACAACGGTGTCACAAACACTGTACGACAACGGTGTCACAAACACTGTACAACAACGGCAACGGTGTCACAAATACTGTACAACAACAGTGTCACAAATACTCTACGACAACGGTGTCACAAATACTGTACGACAACGGTGTCACAAATACTGTACGACAACGGTGTCACAAATACTCTACGACAACGGTGTCACAAATACTGTACGACAACGGTGTCACAAATACTGTACAACAACGGTGTCACAAATACTCTACGACAACGGTGTCACAAATACTGTACGACAACGGTGTCTCAAACACTGTACGACAACGGTGTCACAAACACTGTATGACAACGGCAACGGTGTCACAAATACTGTACGACAACGGTGTCACAAATAATGTACGACAACGGTGTCACAAATACTCTACGACAACGGTGTCACAAATACTGTACGACAACAGTGTCACAAATACTCTACAACGGTGTCACAAATACTGTACGACAACGGTGTCACAAATACTGTACGACAACAGTGTCACAAATACTCTACGACAACGGTGTCACAAATACTGTACGACAACGGTGTCACAAATACTGTACGACAACAGTGTCACAAATACTCTACGACAACGGTGTCACAAATACTGTACGACAACGGTGTCACAAACACTGTATGACAACGCTGTCGCAAATACTGTACGACAACGGTGTCGCAAATACTGTACGACAACGGCGTCACAAATACTGTACGATAACAGTGTCACAAATACTCTACGACAACGTTGTCACAAATACTGTACGACAACGGTGTCACAAATACTGTACGACAACGGTGTCACAAATACTGTCACAAATACTGTATGACAATGGATGAAAATCTTAGCAGATTTTTGTTTTTGAAGGTTTGTGGATGAAAAATGTCATTTAAAGTATTTGAGCCAACTTCAGGTTCTGATGACTGATTTTGTGGGGTTTTATTTCCCAGCATGCTTAGCGTTCATTAAAGGACTCAATGCACAGACATGCATTTGCATGACGGCCTGCATGCATGTCCTCGCACCTTCACGCCATCCTCGCTTCACACCCTGACCGATGCCGACGTTTGTTGGATTCACACTTGAGACGGAAGCAGCAGCACATTCTGTCCGTCTTGTGCACACACCTCCTTCTTGCTGTTTTTCCCAGCCTCTCTGCACCTCCCGATGCCTCCTCACACCTCCTCCATATGAGGCGAGAGCTCAGATCGAGGCGTTCGCTCTCATTCCTAGATTGTTTTGTGGGAAACTGCTTTTAGATTTTGCCAGGTTGTGATTTTTAGTCTCTCTTTGTCTTCATGCAGCACTCGAGGTATTTAAAAAAAAAAGCAACTTCAGAGAGCAAGAAAAGTGGTGGTGCTTTGATCTGAGAGGAGGGAGGCCAGCGGGAGGAGTGCATTGTGGGCTAGCGGCTGTGTAAAAGGTGGCCTAGTTAAAGCACTCATAATGGATTACATTATGCTATAAACGCTCTCGCTCTCCCGCCCGAGTCTCCTAAACGAGCCGGTAAATGGACGGCCGGGACGCTCCTTTCTTCTCCTGCTGAACCGGTGAGGTCGCGACCCGTCACAGTCTGAGGAAAGCAAACAAAGGAAGTCAGAGCAGAGCCGACAGCAGCAGCAGCAGCCTTTTAGAAGCCCGTTATCCCTGAACACACTCCTCTGTGGGGGGAAGCTAGCACATGTGCTAGCCGTGCAGCCGGATGGGGCGGGGCTTCCTGTGTGCAAGTTAGTCACATGTCATTTTTACCAACTGTTGTTTATGTTTCACTTATTTTAATATACACTCAAATCACTCACAGATCTCCTCCTTCCCTTCACTATCTCCTCCTTTCCTTCACTAATGCCTCCTTTCCTTCACTATCACCTCCTTTCCTTCTCCATCACCTCCTTCCCTTCTCATCACCTCCTTCCCTTCCCTAGGAAGGAGGACCTACAGGTGGGTAAAGAAGCATCAGCTGATCTCGGTCCCGATGTTTGATGCTTCTTTAATATATTTGATGTTTTATCAAAAACACGCCGCTCTGAATTGATGTTGATCCAGAAAATCTCCTGCTTCGGACGGGGAGGTCTGTTCCCTACATCAGTGACTCGCACCAAAGGATTGTGGGATTGGTGGCCAAGCGTCTTGGCAAGGGGCGCCTGGGTGGTTGGCTGCTGTTGCCACGGCGATGAAGCGGTATGATGTTCTCTCCAGCAGACCGCCGCAGCGCCGGTAGACCACAACAACACACCTTGGCCCGGTTTCCTGGCCCGCCGTCCTGCCGAGCTCCGTTTAACCAAAACAGCCCCCTCCTCCTCCCCCCCCCCCGCGTCACTCTCTCACCTCGCCAGATGAGCCCACACCAGAATAGCGAGCGGCGTACGCTTAAACGTCGACAACATCAGAGATGTCACAACACGGGTGATGTGAGCGTTAGACATCTCACGTTGTCGGTAACGCAGCGGCGAGCCCGCGGACGCCGTCTGTTCGCTCACACCTCCGCAGCTTCCGACGAGGTGTGAGGATTCATCACGAGGAGCTCGTCCTGCCGGTCAGCTTACCTGAGAACTTTTATTTCACCCCAACGAAAAGTAGTCCCTCTCCTTCCACTTTGAAATCATTGGATTCGCTCAACATTTAAGTCCTCCGCCTCCTTTCCTTCACTAACTCCTCTTTCCCTTCACTGTCTCCTCCTTTCCTTCACTGTCTCCTCCTTTCCTTCACTAACTCCTCTTTCCCTTCACTAACTCCTCTTTCCCTTTACTGTCTCCTCCTTTCCTTCACTAACTCCTCTTTCCCTTCACTAACTCCTCTTTCCCTTCACTGTCTCCTCCTTTCCTTCACTAACTCCTCTTTCCCTTCACTAACTCCTCTTTCCCTTCACTAACTCCTCTTTCCCTTCACTAACTCCTCTTTTCCTTCACTGTCTCCTCCTTTCCTTCACTAACTCCTCTTTCCCTTCACTGTCTCCTCTTTCCCTTCACTGTCTCCTCCTTTCCTTCACTAACTCCTCTTTCCCTTCACTAACTCCTCTTTTCCTTCACTGTCTCCTCCTTCCCTTCACTAACTCCTCTTTCCCTTCACTGTCTCCTCCTTTCCTTCACTAACTCCTCTTTCCCTTCACTGTCTCCTCCTTTCCTTCACTGTCTCCTCTTTCCCTTCACTAACTCCTCTTTCCCCTTCACTGTCTCCTCCTTTTCTTCACTAACTCCTCTTTCCCTTCACTAACTCCTCTTTTCCTTCACTGTCTCCTCCTTTCCTTCACTAACTCCTCTTTCCCTTCACTGTCTTCTCCTTTCCTTCACTAACTCCTCTTTCCCTTCACTAACTCCTCTTTTCCTTCACTGCCTCCTCCTTTCCTTCACTAACTCCTCTTTCCCTTCACTGTCTCCTCCTTTCCTTCACTAACTCCTCTTTCCCTTCACTGTCTCCTCCTTTCCTTCACTGTCTCCTCTTTCCCTTCACTAACTCCTCTTTCCCCTTCACTGTCTCCTCCTTTTCTTCACTAACTCCTCTTTCCCTTCACTAACTCCTCTTTTCCTTCACTGTCTCCTCCTTTCCTTCACTAACTCCTCTTTCCCTTCACTGTCTTCTCCTTTCCTTCACTAACTCCTCTTTCCCTTCACTAACTCCTCTTTTCCTTCACTGTCTCCTCCTTTCCTTCACTAACTCCTCTTTCCCTTCACTGTCTCCTCTTTCCCTTCACTAACTCCTCTTTCCCTTCACTGTCTTCTCCTTTCCTTCACTAACTCCTCTTTCCCTTCACTAACTCCTCTTTCCCTTCACTAACTCCTCTTTCCCTTCACTAACTCCTCTTTTCCTTCACTGTCTCCTCCTTCCCTTCACTAACTCCTCTTTCCCTTCACTGTCTCCTCCTTTCCTTCACTAACTCCTCTTTCCCTTCACTGTCTCCTCCTTTCCTTCACTGTCTCCTCTTTCCCTTCACTAACTCCTCTTTCCCCTTCACTGTCTCCTCCTTTTCTTCACTAACTCCTCTTTCCCTTCACTAACTCCTCTTTTCCTTCACTGTCTCCTCCTTTCCTTCACTAACTCCTCTTTCCCTTCACTGTCTTCTCCTTTCCTTCACTAACTCCTCTTTCCCTTCACTAACTCCTCTTTTCCTTCACTGTCTCCTCCTTTCCTTCACTAACTCCTCTTTCCCTTCACTGTCTCCTCTTTCCCTTCACTAACTCCTCTTTCCCTTCACTAACTCCTCTTTTCCTTCACTGTCTCCTCCTTTCCTTCACTAACTCCTCTTTCCCTTCACTAACTCCTCTTTCCCTTCACTAACTCCTCCTTTCCTTCACTAACTCCTTCCACTTTGAAATGACTGGATTTGCTTTAAACCTACAAAGAGATGATTTCCTCTCGCTCCTCTGAAACACACCTGCTGCTCCGACTCAGCAAGGTCATCCGTTTTCCAGCAGAGAGGCTAGTTAAGCCCCGCCCCCTCTGTTTTACAGCACAAATCACTATAAAAAAGAGAATGGTTTCCAGACCGGCGTGAACATGTGGAGTCGATAGAGATGCATCTAGTCTGCTGCAGCATGTGTGGCCACACACACTTGTTCTGGACTTCCTGTTGGCACGACTACAGTCGGACGCTGGCTCGCCACCTGTGTGTCCCGCTAACGCCACTAACGCTGCCGCACCTGGTAATCTGTAAATGCACACAGCTGCTGTGTGACGACGGGGCAAAACAAACATACGTTCAGGGGTCGCATGTGTGAAATTACATCCCGAGGCCCCCCCGAGGACCACGAGGCGGCCCAGTTATCTTCACAAAAGTCCGACTTGTGGCGCGAACGCTCGGCTAATGGACACGACACCTGTTACCTGTTTGCAGATCTGAGGTCAGATTCTCCCTCCTCATTTAAACTACACACAAACATACCAGAGCTTTCCTCAGAACACTGAGGCAGAAGAGGTTGAACAGAGTTTTACAGCAGAAGAAGGTTGGTGGTGAGTCATCGTGATGTCATCTTTACCTCAAAAATACTTTCGGGATGCTGGAACCTCGTAGGATGGATGCTGGAACCTCATAGGATGGATGCTGATGCTGGACCCTTGTAGGATGGATGCTGGAACCTCATAGGATGGATGCTGATGCTGGACCCTTGTAGGATGGATGCTGGAACCTCGTAGGATGGATGCTGGAACCTCATAGGATGGATGCTGGAACCTCATAGGATGGATGCTGATGCTGGACCCTTGTAGGATGGATGCTGGAACCTCGTAGGATGGATGCAGGAACCTCGTAGGATGGATGCAGGAACCTCGTAGGATGGATGCAGGAACCTCGTAGGATGGATGCTGGAACCTCGTAGGATGGATGCTGATGCTGGAACCTCGTAGGATGGATGCTGGAACCTCGTAGGATGCTGGAACCTGGAAGATAAAGGAGACTTTCAAAGATAAGAACTTCTTCTCACCTGGCGGGATGACATCATCACGTACCTGGAGGTGTGAACTGAACTGAACTTCAGCACCAAAGTCTTTCAGGTGTAATTCAACACTTTTCCACTTTCTTCAAATTTAATCCAGATTTCCTTCCAAAAACCTGCAGCTCGTGATGAAAACGCCGCCGCCGCCGCCGTGCGTCTCCAATTCACAGAGCTTTTTTGTCACATTAGTCAACAAGGCCGGCGCCGCCGCCTGCGACTACAGGCTGTTTACAAAGCGACGCCTCACTCCTCGCTGTCACCGGAGGGGGGGGGGGGGGGGGGAATCAAAGCTCGCCGAATGCACGTCATCCTTTGAGGGGGGTCTTTGAAATCTGGCCCTCATCCGCACACAGGAGCGCATCACGCTGCATTACACAGTTTGTGGAATAAATATTTGACGGCCGGCGATATCAGAAGACGCAGAGAAACCTCCGAGCACGCAGCTGTTCACCCCCCCTCCCCCATCCTTTATCCTCCCCCCTCCCCCCCCTGCCCTGCCTCCTGCAGACAGAGAGCTGGTTTAAAGCTCAATTGTGCATTTTGCAGATAAAGTAGCAAAACTACTAGAGGCGGTGTTGTGAGCGCCCGTTGCCAGGGCAACACTGGTAGGGAGACCTGGTTCTCCATTACTACTTAATTTAGACGCTCTAATTGCATTCCACACAATCTGTGGCCACAATGTGATGCAGAGGAGTCGGGTGGGGGGGGGGGCAGGTCTCGGGTAAACCCCTGCCTGGGAGCACAACAAAATAAAATGCATCACAAACCCGACGCGGGGCAGAATCCCCCGTTATTGCTGTTTGTGGCGATAAAATGCTTCGCTTAAAGATGAACCAAAAACATTACATTTCAATTTGGTGTGGAGAGCGTTTTATTATCTTTCATTTAGAGGACGGAGACGGGGAGAGAGAGGAGCGCCGGATGTCATCGGCCGCTCAGAAGTTAAATATATCGTCTGAATGGAAAAGGGAAGGGGAGACGACGGAGCGACCATCTTTGTTTGGGGGTAAACCTGCTGTAATTGTTCAGGCTTCGGCCTCAGAGCTCTTCTTTCCCCTTCAAAAGACACACACACACACACACACACACACACACACACACACACACACACACACACACACACACACCGTCCCTTTGAGCCTCCACAGGCCGTGGCCCCGAGAGAAAGCTGGCCCACAATGCTTTTCTTTGGCCGGGGGTTTGAAATG
>NC_139935.1:1861134-1868634 GCF_963514095.1 Eutrigla gurnardus | reverse complement strand
GGCGCCGTTCAGACGCAGAGAGTCGAAGCGGCCTCTCACACGCCACCGCCGCCGCCGCTTTGCATAATGAGATAACCGGCGTTGGTGTAGGGGAGAAGAAGAGAGGGAAGACTCAGCCGGCGTTGACCCCGCCTCTTGATTCCCAACCTGGCAACCGCCCATAGACGAGCTGCCGTCTCCGGAGACTGCCCTCCTCTGACATGAGCACCGCTGTAAACCGCTGTGAACCGCTGTGAGAGCAGGAGAGCAAAAGTGATTATTTATGATTCCTGCAGCCAGAAATCCGGTGCATTCCCTCCTTTAAGCACAATACAGTTAGTTTGAATCACGTTGGATGTATGTGAGACTTCCCGGCTCATAGAGCAGTCTCCCACTGATGATGTCACCGCGGATAACCTCGCCTGCTCTCTTCGGCGATGACATCATCGTCTCCATGGCGGTCATGAATCAGTCATGAAAAAACCCTCGACCCTGGATCGGATTCTGAAGATGTCTGTGGGTGGGAGGTGCTGGGAGGGAGGGAGGCGGGGGGGGGGGGAGGGAGGGAGGCGGGTTTACATGCCCAGAAAGTTCAGCGTGCCTTCAGGCGTCCAAGTCTGGGATTTGAACCGGAGACCTGCGGGGTGTCACAGATCCAGGCCCCCGGTACGTCAACGCGATTGGCCCAGAGCCGCCGCTCAGCACCGGGGTGGGGTCAGAGGGGGCGGGGTCAGAGGGGTGGGGTCCCGGCCCAAAGCAGCTAGAGCGTCTGCAGGGAGTTAGAGAGTGCCAAGGTCTGCCCCCCCTCTTCATCCTCCCTCCTCTTCATCCTTCTCTTCATCCTCCCTCCTCTTCATCCTCCCTCCCTCCTCTTCATCCTCCCTCCTCTTCATCCTTCTCTTCATCCTCCTCCTCTTCATCCTTCTCTTCATCCTCCCTCCTCTTCATCCTCCCTCCCTCCAGCTCTCACCAATCAGCTGTGAGTGAGAGAAGCCGGTGTTAAACTGCTGCAGGACGGTGTTTGTGCTGCTGAGTGGCTCCGGTGAGGGACCATTGTTCTCTCCCAGGGGCCCTCAAATCAATACCCCCCCCCCCCCCCCCCCCCCCCGTCCCTCCCTCCCTCCCTGCAACACTCCCTTTCATGATGCACACCACTGAAGAAGAGAGAGACGGAGACGGGGAGGGGGAGGATGGGGGACACCGCAGGGGACCGCGGGATAAAGACACTAGAGGAAGGAGACGACCTCGGGGTCATCGCCACACTCCGCCGGCCTATCCAACGCCACCGAGCTCGCCACACTGATCTGATTGGCTGCTTGGTTTCAAGTCTGTCGTCTCTTTTATGTGAGTTTAAACAATGTTTTGATTTAATTTATTATCGGGGTATTTGTGCTGCTGTAACGCCGCCATGTTGCCCAGGACGCCGTCGGAAATGAGAATAAAGATCCAGAGAATCAGATTTTTATTCTCTCCTTGTTTTACCACTATTTAGTTTGACATAATATGTCAAAATATTATATCTTTTTAATAATGTATAAATTATAAAATATTATAAAATAAAATATTATTTTCCAGTATAACGTTATAATAAAAGAAAATAATCCCGACATCTCAATTAAAAAAAGTTTGAAAAGAAGTTCATGAACAATGTATCCATAAAGTTAGCAACACATGCAAGCGCCCCTCTGACCCTGGTGATGTCATCATAGTGATGATGTCACGCCTCAAAGCCCCCGCGATGACCGGTAGAAACGTCTTCCCTCAAACACTCGCAGCGTTTTAATCCTCCGACTCCTGATCTGGCATCGACCTCGCCACGTTGGCTCGCGGCCCAAACCCTGAAATCTGACACGCATCGTGTGTGTGTGTAAGTGTGTGTGTGTAAGTGTGTGTGTGTGTGTGTGTGTGTGTTTAATTTGTCTTCTCTTTCTGTATCGCTGCACCGTTCTCACAGCTGTAGTGGAGATTATGTCTTCCTCAAAACGTGAAAGGAAAATGTAATTCTGCTTTTTCCTTCATGGCTTTCTCCTGCACAGGTGTCTCTGCGTGAGCGAGCGAGATAGAGACAGAGCGGGAGAGAGAGCGCTCCATTAATGCAGTTATGCAAATGGCGGCGGCCCATAATCCCCTGGCTGAGTATCTTCCACCGGAGACGTGTGCCGTACAGCTGCGTACGCCGGGATCCCCGCTGAGCGTTTCCTGTCTGCTGGTGCACGGAGCCACGCCCCCTCCCCCCCATCATAACGTCCAGCCTGCAGGCGTTAACATCCACATACATGCAGCGCGTCGGTTATTAGGAGGCGTGGGAGTTTGTTTACATGTTTACGGGTTACGGCGTCTCATTCCTGAAGCAGGAATCCTTCGCCACGCTCCGCCGCTCCCAGGTTGAGGATTTATGCTTTTTTTATGGTTTTTAGTTTTTATTTTATGCTCGAGCGTCTCCGGTGATGAATGTGTCCTTGAGGCCGGTATCGTGTGTATGTGTGTGTGTGTGTGTGCAATTAAAACGTGGGAATTAAAAAACAACCAGATGTGGAGTTTGTCGGCGTGTGTGTGACATCATCGGGTGAGTCAGCTGACCTCATGAGAGTGACCTCTCTCAGAGGGGAGATGGTAAAATCAAAAAGGAGTGACGCAGAGGAAAGCCTCGCCTCCTCCTCTCCTCCTCGCCGTCTCCCTCCCATCAGCCCCGGTGGTGACTCACGCACCCAGCGTGAGTGGAGGCTCCTACCCACAACCCCCTGCTGCTTGTTTAGAACAACAACAGAGGGAGCCGGTGGGATCACAGAGGAGCTGGCAGGGCGGGAGGAGGAGAGACAGTGGGAGAGAGAAAAGAGGAGGTGGAGATGTTACGGGTGGAATCAGCTTCACCAAAACAAACCAGAATTTAACCACGAGAGCCGAGAGACGAGGTCAAAGGACAAAAAGAGACGTTTGACCTTTGCACCCGTAGAAGGAGGGTGACAAAGAAAACGTTAGAATGACAGAAATAAGCAGAACCCTCCACAGGAAGAAGGAGCGACGGCGATGAGATCCCATGAAGACGTCTTCACGGACGCGTAAAGGAAATCCATCCGTGATTAAGATGGTTGAGGTTAAAGCGATGGATCAATACGTCTGATTAGCAGGTGGAAGGGAAACGTGTGTCACCTTCAGCTCTGATGGCTGAGGAAGAAGAAAGACGGGAGTCTGGGGAGGAGGACGTCATGTTCGGTGGGATTCAACGATGCATTCAGGGACGACGCAGCCAAACTGAACAAACCTGCTGCAACGACTAATGGAAGAGTGTGAAACTGAAACCTCAGATAAACAATTATGGATTTCTTGGTTTGGTGATATTTCCCCACAGAGACGCCCAGAACGAAGGGGATCTGTGATCGTAACGGAGAGGTGAACGTCAGGAAACCAGGGGTTAGAGGTCACCGTTTAGTCGATCATTAACTGGTCATGTGACCTTCTACTGTACTGTATTTAATAAATAAATAGAAATGTGCTGAGAATGCAGATGTGAAAGTTAACAACAACACAAGACATGTATTCAGAAGTAGAAACCCCAAAAGTCCTCATACACACACACACACACACACACACACCTGCCTCTCGGTTGTTTAAAGGCTTCGCTCTGCTAAATAGTGGATAAAAAGGGGAAACACTGCTCCTCCTCTTCCTCTCTGACTGTGTGAAGGAGGAGAAGAAGGAGAAGCCGGAGAACAGGTGAATGACAGCGAGTGCCATAAAGCAGCCGATTGAATTATTTACCTCCTCCATAAACATTTCCCCGCTGCCTGAGAGCAGAGGGTCCTCCTCTCTGAGTTATGACAGGGAACGGGCCTTTTCAGGAATAATAGGCCTTTTAAGGCGAAGTTATAGCACGAGGAAGATCCTGGCTGACAAGTCGCTGCTCTCCGCCGCCGCCGCAATCGCGCTGCGTCGCCCGGCGCCAGGATGCTGCCGGAGGCTCCGGGAGAGTAATGAAGGCCCTCTGCTGCCTCCATAAACTTGTCACGGCTCCCTTTTCATTTTATATCCCCGAACAAACCTGATGATGGTTTCTCCCCCACGATGGCGCACGCCGCCGCCGCGGCGGTCAGTTAATAAATACATCAGCTCCGGGAAAAAAGTGCTGCGGCGTTAAAAAAACCAGAGCGGAGGATAAAATATGGATGAGCCGGCCTCGCTGCTGCAGGTGTGTCAAGTGTGATTTAATATGAAGGAAGGGGAGACAGCTGAGGAGAGAGCAGACAGACAGGCAGACAGACAGACCGGGCGACCTTTGACCTCTGAATGGAAGCCAGTCAGCGAATACCGCTGAGCTGAAAACTCCCCAAACAAGCAGACGCCTGAATGCATCAGTTGTACCGATGAACAGGAAGTACACGCCGATCTGTGGAAGAACGTCAGAATAAAGGCCCGGTGAATAAAATCACCTGTTGGCATTCAAATCCATGAAACAAAGGGATTCATGGGAAATGTTGTCTTACTGTACTTCATTACTGAGACAACCTGATTGAAGGTGAGGAAAACAAGTTAGAAGTTAACCAACAGGAAGTTACGGAGGTTTTATGGGCTCCGCGCTCCCTGAACGCATCACAGTTAATCTTCTTCTTTGAGGCGCGTGACTTCGTCCTCGGCAGTGGCGAGGAGGAAATGGGGTTTCCTGTCGTTCCGAGGGGCTGAGTCCCCCGAGCGTGAAGGCAACCATAAAGACCCGGGCCGCCTCCTGAACCGGGTCCGCCTCTTGAACCGGGTCTGCCTCGCTGGCTAATCATTACACATCTCCTCATCTGTTCTTTTGACTCCTCTTCTCTCCCTCCACCCGTCTCACCCGTCTGACCCGTCTCACCCCCCTCGGTGCGTCGCTTCTACTGTTTTGTGTGAAAGTGACAGAAAAAAAGAGAAGAAAGTCTGCAGCAGGACGACCTTGCATGACCTCTAAATCTGCTGAGCGCTCGCAAAAAAAAGCGTTCGCTGTTTCCCTCCATCAGAGGAGGAGGAGGAGGAGGAGGAGGAGCTGGACTTCCACTGTGCAGCTCGGAGAGGGGGAAGCACCGCCTGCTGCCAGCCTCCAGTCTCACTTCCTCCCCGAGTGTCACTCAGAAGGAAAACCCAAAACTAGAAGACTGGTTTCTACGGGAAGAAAGAAGCTTTTAAATCCACACAGCAGGAAAAACACTTCCTCCTCCCGTCTCACACACAACCCTGATCCATCACAACCAGGAGACCAGCAGACAGACAGGAGACTAGCAGACAGACAGGCAGGCAGCAGACAGACGGCCTGACTGGGCAGCGACTGAGGCGTGGCTGAACCTCTGAGTGAACCTCTGACCGGGCCGAGCCACCGGACAAACCCACAGGTAGTCGTGCAGAATTCCACTTCCTGCCTCCTAATGGCTTCTGGCGACCTCTCGGCTGCACGCCGCGACCCATCATGCACCACCGAGCTCGCCCCCCCCAGACTGTTTTACTCCATTACCACCACCTCTCCCACTAAACCATGGGAGGACTTCCTGATCTGAGTCACATAGAACCTCACGACAAGCCTCTCAAGTTTCTGGTATATCATATAATATTCATTTGTTATGTATATATTAAATAATGATGTTTACAGCTGCAGCATATACGTCTTTCTATGTATCCTCCTGACACACACACACACACACACACACACACACACACACACACACACGGCTGCGATGACATGTTAAGGACGTGTTAATTCACCCCTCTAAGTTTCCTTATCATGTCGGCTGCTTGGCCATTCATTAATAGTCCTGTTTTAATTAGCCATTAGTGAACACACTCCCGTGTCAGAGATATGAGACGTGTGTGTGTGTGTGTGTGTGTGTGTGTGTGGCTGCAGAACAATTGGCAGGGACACGCTGTTCAGAGGGGCCTCCTCCTGATTATTGGCCCACTGCTCACTTGTGAGCCGCATCATTGTAGTGCAAGACAACGGCTGCCAGGGGCCCCACCCGACATGATACCCCCCCCCCACACACACACACACACCAGTCCAGCTATAAGCCTCCCTCCCTCCTCTCTACAACTCCTCAGTATCGCTGCACCTGATTGGCTGTGGCGAGGACGCCCAACACCGGTCAGAGTCCACGGTGGGGGGGGGGGGGGGGGGGGGATTAGGCCTAATTAGCATGAACAATAAAAACAAACAAACAGTGGTGGGGGAGAGGGGTCGCCGTGGCAATCCCACTGTCTCTCTTAATTAGCATTGTTTACCAAGTGGCAGTCGGCTCAGGAGATCCGGCACGACGCGGCGCACAAGTCACACACACACACACACACACACACACACACACACACACACACACACACACACACACACCTGTGAGAGCGGAAGAAGATCTTAATTCCTGCCAAAGATAAGTCGGATTCATTATTAACTTAAAGTTCATCAGAACCTTTTAATTCGGGTTTTGTGAACTTTTTTTTTTTTTTTTTACGTTTATAGTTGCAATTAAAAGAAATCTTAATTTGTTGCATAAATGTGCCTCTTCAGCAAAAAAGTCCAAAATGAAAATGTAGAATAATGCACACGTTCTGTCCACGGCCACGCATGAAACCACAACTACAGAGAAACTAATAGAAAACGCTCTCAACTCTCAGCCAGACACACTCCTCTCATTAGCAGATTCAAGCAGAGGAAGTTATTAAATTAGTTTCAAAACGCAACATTTGGACTTAAAGAAAATGGTTAAAGGGTGAGATTTAGCAGCAAAGAGGATTCTAGTGGAGAATTAATCAACATACATGAAATGCCAATGATTGTCAAGCATGAATGAGAGACGGCTCGGCTAAATAAGTAATAAGTCAAGTAAAGTCCGACGGCGTGTGAGGGCCACTGGAGGAGAGAAAATAATATAATATGGATAAAATAATATACAATATCAAATAATATGGAGGGGCAACATTCAGAGAAGAAAGTCCCAAATCTGCTACTTTATTACCTGGATGTTTGCTGTTGCTATGACAACAACTGAATGCTACCGCTAGCATCTTAGCCAACAACAATAAGCATCAACAGCATCACACATCAGCAGGACGTGAACGAGCCGTTGTCACTGGTTAAAAACGATATAAGAAAAATAATAAATGTAGCAAACATTTCCCCCCAAAATATATCAGCACACACACACACACACACACACACACACACACACACACACACACACACACACACACACACACACACACTGATGAGCTGAATTAAATAAACAGCATCGATCACCCGAACACACGTAGAAATATTGTAGAAATATTAGTGATGAGATGATTGATGATGGGATTCTTTTAAATCTCTTTGGCATCGGAGAAAAATTGCATTTGCCTCCGAGCGTCGCCCGTCTGCGACGCCGAGGGCCGGACCCCTGAGGGGGGGGGGGGTCGCTGAAAACCGGGGCCAAATCAAAGTGATTAAGGAGCTGTGAATCAATAACAGCCTTCTATTAGATTTACTCACCCTGTCGGGATCGGAGGAGTCAGCAGAAAGACCCGGTCTTCAGACTT
>NC_139935.1:1784735-1860934 GCF_963514095.1 Eutrigla gurnardus | reverse complement strand
GGGAGGAGGAGGAAGGAAGGAGGAAGGAGGATGGAGGAGGAAGGGGGTGAAGGAGGAGGAGGAAGGAAGGCGTAGGAGGGGGGTGAAGGAGGAGGAGGAAGAAAGGAGGATGGAGGGGGATGAAGGAGGAGGAGGAGGGGGGTGAAGGAGGAGGAGGAAGAAAGGAGGATGGAGGGGGATGAAGGAGGAGGAGGAAGGAAGGACGATGGAGGAGGAGGAAGGAAGGAGGATGGAGGAGGAGGGGGGTGAAGGAGGAAGGAAGGATGAAGGACGAGTAGGGGTGTGAAGGAGGAGGAGGAAGGATGGAGGAAGAGGAGGAGGGGGTGAATGAGGAGGAGGAAGGAAGGACGATGGAGGAGGAGGGGGTGAAGGAGGAGGATGAAGGCTGGAGGAGGAAGGAGGAGGGGGGTGAAGGAGGAGGACGGAGGCTGGAGGAGGAGGATGAAGGCTGGAGGAGGAAGGAGGAGGGGGGATGAAGGAGGAAGGAAGGATGAAGGACGAGTAGGGGGATGAAGGAGGAGGAGGAAGGAAGGAGGATGGAGGAGGAGGGGGGTGAATGAGGAGGAGGGGGGTGAAGGAGGAGGAGGAAGGAAGGAGGATGGAGGAGGAGGGGGGTGAAGGAGGAAGGAAGGATGAAGGACGAGTAGGGTGTGAAGGAGGAGGAGGAAGGATGGAGGAAGAGGAGGAGGGGGTGAATGAGGAGGAGGAAGGAAGGACGATGGAGGAGGAGGGGGTGAAGGAGGAGGATGAAGGCTGGAGGAGGAAGGAGGAGGGGGGTGAAGGAGGAGGACGGAGGCTGGAGGAGGAGGATGAAGGCTGGAGGAGGAAGGAGGAGGGGGGATGAAGGAGGAAGGAAGGATGAAGGACGAGTAGGGGTGTGAAGGAGGAGGAGGAAGGATGGAGGAGGAGGAGGAGGGGGTGAATGAGGAGGAGGAAGGAAGGACGATGGAGGAGGAGGGGGTGAAGGAGGAGGATGAAGGCTGGAGGAGGAAGGAGGAGGGGGGTGAAGGAGGAGGACGGAGGCTGGAGGAGGAAGGAGGTGAAGGAGGAGGACGGAGGCTGGAGGAGGAAGGAGGAGGGGGGTGAAGGAGGAGGATGAAGGCTGGAGGAGGAAGCCTTCATCCTCCTCCAGCCAGGTGAACGCACAGACAGCTGAACTCACAGACAGGAACCTGTCTGTGAGTTCACCTGTCTGTGAGTTCACCTGTCTGTGGGTTCACCTGTCTGTGAGTTCACCTGTCTGTGAGTTCACCTGTCTGTGAGTTCACCTGTCTGTGGGTTCACCTGTCTGTGAGTTCACCTGTCTGTGGGTTCAGCTGTCTGTGAGTTCAGCTGTCTGTGGGTTCACCTGTCTGTGGGTTCACCTGTCTGTGAGTTCACCTGTCTGTGAGTTCACCTGTCTGTGAGTTCACCTGTCTGTGGGTTCACCTGTCTGTGAGTTCAGCTGTCTGTGGGTTCACCTGTCTGTGGGTTCACCTGTCTGTGAGTTCAGCTGTCTGTGGGTTCACCTGTCTGTGGGTTCAGCTGTCTGTGGGTTCACCTGTCTGTGGGTTCAGCTGTCTGTGGGTTCAGCTGTCTGTGGGTTCACCTGTCTGTGGGTTCACCTGTCTGTGGGTTCACCTGTCTGTGGGTTGGCTCAGATGGGGCCGTGATGATCAGTGACGGAGGTGCAGAGTGAAGTGATGGCTCCATACGTTGCCTCTGCTGGGGGTCCACCTCCTCCACAGAGACCCAGACCAGGACCCAGCAGCCCACAGAGTCCGTCCTCCTGCAGCTCGGCTGTAAAAGCTCACAGTGTGACTCCTGGTGAAGGTTAGAGTCTATCAGCTGGACTGGAACTGCAGAGTAAAGTGGCCTTTCAGACTCGCTCATCCAGAGAGAGTTTTACAGCACTCTGCTCGCTGCTGCTGTCGACCGTCACACGACGACCGAGTCCAAACTAAAACTCTCAAAGGTCACTGGTTTATGTCCAGGTGAAACCTCATGATGGGTTGAAGAAAACGGTGGTGTTATCTTCCTTTTTCAGGAACCAAACCAAACGATTTGATCAGTGTTGTAACTTAGATCCGCATGAAGGTAAACACGTAAATATATTATTATTCTCACACATATAAACCCTTCCTCACATCCAACCTCTAGCACTGGGATCCACTTCAACGTGCGTTTGACACCGTCGCCATGGTTACAACATCTGATCCAAATGAATGGATCCAGTGAGGAGGCCAGACATTCAAACATGTACTTTTCTTTTTGTTTCTATTCCAATCAATCTGCCCTCCGAGGTTCACATGAAGCCGATTTAAATGTTAAAAGTGGAATTTAAATGTCAGCAACACTCTGCTGCAAATGTAGAAAACATCTGTCTGCTGACTAAGGCGACCTGTGGACGAGTGGAACTCTTCTCTGAGGAAAAGTCCAGAAGGAAACTGAGCAGACAGACAGGCAGACAGACAGACAGGATATCTGTGTGTGTATCATCAACACCAGAGTTGCAACCAATCAACACCTGCGATCTCACCGTTGCGTGTCAGAAAAACCCAACAGGAGTAAAAACGAGCCCTCGGGCTCTCTCGACACCAAACTCCCGCTGTTCGCTGTGGCGGCGGCGAGGAGGAGGCGGTGGCGGCGGCGGCGAGGCCTATATAAAGCAACAATAAGACGGCGACTGTGGCGCTTCCAAGCCAGTCATCTGCGGCAGCCAGCCCAGCTATCATTATCTGGTAAAGAGCCTCCGTCCCTATGGATCATCATTACCAGGCGCATTAGAAAATACTTTGATTAAACTCCCCTAATCCAGCGCAGACAGCTGCAGTCCATTCACAGCTGCCTAATCTCCCCGCCGCTAAATACCAGCGAGACAATGGCAACAAATGACAAGTTACGAGGGGGGGGGGGGGAATAAAAGGAGGGAGAAAACAAAGAAAAAGAGCGAGAGAAAGCACTGATTCCTCTATCAAAGGCATGCGGTAAACAGCGCTGATGGCAAGCCGTATCACGCCGGGAGATGCTGATGCTTTCTGGGAAATGAAAGGGGATACGGAGAAAGACAGGGGGAGGGGGGGGAGGTACAGGGTAAAGAGTTTAGTGAGAGGGGGGAGACAGGAAGCGAGATGTGGGATGATGGAGTTGCGTCTCCCCTCGGCTGGCAGATGAAATGTTGCACGCGGAGGACGGATCACGGCGGCTACAGACGGGGACGAGGGCGCCGACGGGAGCCGCCGCAATCAGAGGAGAGAGCGGGCGAGCGAGGGGTGGGGAGGGAGGGGGGGGGACAAGGGGGGGAGAAAAATGAAACTACTCCTCGATGGTACAAATCACCGCGGGGAGGTGATCGGGGCCGTCGGCAATCACTATAATGACAACATGGTGTGACATGATAGTTACGACGCTCAAAGAAAATCATTCGCTCGGCCGGGGAGAGAGAGAGAGATAGGTGGGCGGGCGAGGGGGGGGGGGGGTCCGTGTGTGGGTCTAGGACTGAAGGGGATGCTGAGTGCTGCTTGTTGGTGGTTTCATCAGCAGCCGCTAAATATTAAATATCACATTTGAGAGAAACGCCCCTGTGACATCACGTCAGAGGAAGCTAACTTTCACGCTAGCTGACTAGCAGCGGAGATAACTTGGGATTTTAAATAAGTGTGTAAATTATGTCGGGAATAAAAAATAAAACAGATTTCATCGCGTCTACGTTCATTAAAGTGAATTTAAGGGACAAATCCAACATGAAACCATCACCTGGACTCAGCAAATATTATTTGTTACATGTTAATATTATTAACATGTTGTACTGTGTGTGTGTTGCATGCTGGGTAATGCTCCTGGATGAATCATACTGGAGAATAATGAGACTCAACCAAGTGAAGAATATGAACACACACCGTCTACATCAACACCTCTCTCTCCCCCCCTCCGATCGCCCCGGTGATGGTGTGCCGTGCGGCGGCGAGGCCGTGAGCACGCATGTATTACGACACATCTATCCCCGGCGTGATGGCGGCGCGACGGATTGGCCGGCCACGGTTGTTACGGCGACAGATATACAGGCGCAGGTGCAGGTTAATACGGCTCAGCGCCTGTAGGAGGGGCTGCTGGCAGGGGTCAAAGGTCGCCTGATGAGAAAGCACAGAGCTTGCTTCTCCGTGTGTGTGTGTGTGTGTGTGGGTAGCAGCAACGAGGTCAGCGGCGGTGAGTCACCACAACCACACAGGTGCTCCCACACACACACACACACACACACACACACACACACACACACACACACACACACACACACACACACACACACACACACACACACACACACACACACACACACACACACACAGATAAAGATGGCCACCTCCTCCTTTTATTTCCAGAAAATCATTAAAGTGTTGTTGGAAGCTCACAGTTATAACACTCAAGAGAAGATGGACTTTATAGCAATGTTGCTGCAACCCACAACATAAAAGCATCTCTCTCACTCACTCTACATATATTTAGGTAAAGAGTGATGCTGTGTATATATATGTCTGGTGCTCTTATTGTGAAAGGTAAGATTAAAAGGATTATTTTAATGTATTTGTCTCAATCGCGCTGCTCTCTCTTCCTTCGGAGCAATGCATGGTGGGATATAATCATTCAGACAGCACTAGATGGTGGTGAACTCACATTGCCATGAAAGTGATGACGAGCAACTCGTCAACCTTGGGCCTGAGATCAAAGTCAGAGTCCATCACTATGTTTTCCATACGGGGGTCCGGTAAACACGCCATCCAACGCGACCCCTCTCTCAGGTCCCCGCAATCATGACAATCATCGCTATCACCGCATCAGCCGGACTCCGGGACTCTGCAGCCCCATTTACATAATAACAGCTCATCATTCAAAAAGGTCCTTCTGTTTGCCGTTAACAGGAAAGAGTCGAGACGGCGGCCTCGGCACGCCGCGGCGGGGGAGGGGTCTGATGGTGCGAGGACGCGGAGGAAGAGGACGGACACGAGAAGTTCTGAGGAAGGGAGGCGAGTGACGGAAAGAAGAACCGTCCCGGTGAGTCATCACGGCCTAAAATTAAACTACGGCGAGACGGCGAAGTGGTTGTGGCGCCGATGAAACCGATCTCAGATTAGAAACAAGTAATCATGAGCGCTCGCAGCTGTTTACTGAACCGGAGTCTGCAAGTGCGTGATGCAACTTTACCTGCAACTTACCTGAATTCATTGCAGTCCAATTACAAACAAAGTTTTACTTGATGAGGCAGAAAGCTGCAGTGCGACGCTGCAGACGGCCCACAATGCACCTCTGCATACACGTGTGACATCAGAAAAACCCACAGATTTGTTTTTTAAGCCTCGTAATGATTTCATATTCAGCTCTGACATCATATCCCCACTCAAGGTGCACTTACTGCGTTTTCCCTGCAGCTTTCTGTCTCATCGCAGTCTTCCCCGGTGGGCGGAGTTTGCTCCATCGTCATGGAGACGGACCTCGGACATCAGCGGTTCATTCTCCACCTTATTATAGAGAAAACAACACAGACTTACTAGAATCCATCACTCATCTGCTGATGAAGACCATGTTGAAGCTATTTGTGTGTCTTTAACATCGAGCTGAGACGACTCGTTGATGAGTTAACTTGGAAATGAATCGGTTGGAGACATTTCTCACCACGTTACAGATCAAACATCTGAACCGCCGCGCTGCTGCTGACTCTAATTTTACAATTAAAAAGCAACTTAACACTTAAACCCGGTTCCTTCTGGATCCGGGAGCTCTGACTTGATCTGGGGCTCCTTTAGTTTGAACGGGCACGCAGCCAGAGCTCACACAGACACACACTTCTACTCCTCAGCCATGACGAACACACACACACACGTTTCTTCACACCTCCCCGTGTGTGTGTGTGTGTGTGTGTGTGTGTGTGTGTGAGACAGGAAATCACCAGCAGCCACTAGACCCAGGAGCGATTCCTCCTCATCTTCTCCGCTCCCTCGCGGGCCCCTCTCAGCATCCCACTCCTCCCGAAGAACCTGCTCCTCCACGCCGTCTCCACCCTCCTCGCCTCTCACATCATTTCACATCAAAGGGGCCGCGACGAGTCTCGCCGTTTACCCTCCCTAGCAGGCGCTCATTACAAAAACATCAAAATAAGCCGTGCAGAGAGGCAGGGCGAATTAATGATCTCCCCGTGCCACCGGTGCCCCGCACGCCCTCCGAGCGCTGCCAGGCCATTTGATGCAGAGCAAATACACTCTGTTACACGTGCATGTGGAGGCAGACGTGCACACGCACACACACACACACACACACACACACGCGCACACACACGCACACACACACACACACACACACACACACACACACACACAGGCATGCTCTGGTGCCAAGGCCCGTGGCTGCTAACGACCGTTCAATTAGTGGAAATTAGGGAAGCATTGTGAGGTCCATGCTGTGACCATTAGCTGTTAGAGAGAAGGTAGAGGAGCGTGGGCCAGGATTAACCTCTGGGGAGCAGGATGGGGACCGCCACAGGTCACCGTCCTGTAAAGAGGCTGGAGGACAACGTCCGGATTAACCCCTGAGGAGCAGGACGGAGACCGTCGCAGGACGCCGTCCTGTAAAGAGGCTGGAGGACGGTGTTGGGATTAACCCCTGAGGAGCAGGATGGAAAACGTAAAGAAGCTGGAGGACGGCGTCGGGATTAACCCCTGAGGAGGAGGATGGAGACCGTCACAGGTCGCCGTCCTGTAAAGAAGCTGGAGGACGGTGTTGGGATTAACCTCTGAGGAGCAGGACGGAGACCATCACTGTCCTGTAAAGATGCTGGAGGACAGCGTCGGGATTAACCCCTGAGGAGCAGGATGGAGACCATCACTGTCCTGTAAAGAAGCTGGAGGACGGTGTTGGGATTAACCTCTGAGGAGCAGGACGGAGACCATCACTGTCCTGTAAAGAAGCTGGAGGACGGCGTCGGGATTAACCCCTGAGGAGCAGGATGGAGACCATCACTGTCCTGTAAAGAAGCTGGAGGACGGTGTTGGGATTAACCTCTGAGGAGCAGGACGGAGACCATCACTGTCCTGTAAAGATGCTGGAGGACAGCGTCGGGATTAACCCCTGAGGAGCAGGATGGAGACCATCACTGTCCTGTAAAGAAGCTGGAGGACGGTGTTGGGATTAACCTCTGAGGAGCAGGACGGAGACCATCACTGTCCTGTAAAGAAGCTGGAGGACGGCGTCGGGATTAACCCCTGAGGAGCAGGATGGAGACCATCACTGTCCTGTAAAGAAGCTGGAGGACGGCGTCGGGATTAACCCCTGAGGAGCAGGATGGAGACCATCACTGTCCTGTAAAGAAGCTGGAGGACGGCGTCGGGATTAACCTCTGAGGAGCAGGATGGAGACCGCCGGTTTGAATCCTCATCAGATCGAGTGATTCCCTCCAAATCGCCACCACAGCGAAGCCGATTGTGGAGTCAAAGTGCTTCGGCGATGCGTTGTGACGCAGCGCATACATCAGCTGAGCGCAGGTCGCTCGGCAACACACGGCGTCCCCCATGCATGTAATGGCGGGCTTTTATTTGGAAATTAATTCTTAATCTAATCTATACAGCCCTATTAATAACTATTATAAAGCACAGCGCGGTGGAGAATTAATCAGGGATTGGTAATGAGTGTAGAATTTAAATGCATGTTGTAAACCCACATCGAGTGTCTGGCACTAGACGGAGGTGCCAAGCCATCGCTGTACTAATTAGTTTGCAATTATGTTTAATACGTTGTGTGGGAGCCAATCAGCTTGCAGTCGGGGATCTGGGCTCTCCTGATAGACACAACATGGAGGAGGCGGCGGCAAACGCCGCTTGTTGTTGTGTAAGCCCCGCCCCCTTCCACACTTGGCTACACACACACTTCCTGCTGGGAGTCAGACGTCACCGAGGGTCGTTCAAAGTGATTCTGGTGTTCAAAACTAAAATAAATAAAACATATCAGGACCATTAAACATATGTGTGGCCAGCATTTATTCAAATTATAATAACAACCAATTTAGCAAGCAGCTAATGTAAGGTACAATTGGAACTGGTGTGACAACAGTGATGGGGTCCAGTACCTTTGGAGGGGGGACCATTACACCTTGGAGGGTTCCAGTACCTTTGGAGGGGGGTCCATTACACCTTGGAGGGGTCCAGTACCTTTGGAGGGGTCCAGTTCCTTGGAGGGGGGGTCCATTACACCTTGGAGGGTTCCAGTACCTTTGGAGGGGGGTCCATTACACCTTGGAGGGGTCCAGTACCTTTGGAGGGGTCCAGTACCTTTGGAGGGGGGTCCATTACACCTTGGAGGGGTCCAGTTCTTTGGAGGGGGGTCCATTACACCTTGGAGGGGTCCAGTTCTTTGGAGGGGGGTCCATTACACTTTGGAGGGGTCCAGTTCTTTGGAGGGGGTCCATTACACCTTGGAGGGGTCTAGTTCCTTGGAGGGGTCCAGTTCCTTGGAGGGGGGGTCCATTACACCTTGGAGGGGTCCAGTTCTTTGGAGGGGGTCCATTACACCTTGGAGGGGTCCAGTTCCTTGGAGGGGGGATCCATTACACCTTGGAGGGGTCCAGTTCTTTGGAGGGGGGGTCCATTACACCTTGGAGGGGTCCAGTTCTTTGGAGGGGATCCATTACACCTTGGAGGGGTCCAGTTCCTTGGAGGGGGGGGTCCATTACACCTTGGAGGGGTCCAGTTCCTTGGAGGGGGGGTCCGTTACACCTTGGAGGGGTCCAGTTCCTTGGAGGGGGGGTCCATTACACCTTGGAGGGGTCCAGTTCCTTGGAGGGGTCCAGGTCCTTGGAGGGGTCCAGTTCCTTGGAGGCGTTTCCTGTTTCGGAACTGGAAACATGTTGCATGTATTATTATTATTATCAAGATTTAGTTTTCTTGCATCAGGTTTTCAAAGTGAAACGATGCTAAAGAGCTAAGGAGTGTCATCTGAAGGAAAGAGACGGATCAGGATGGGGGGGTCCACGTTGCTGGAAGACCCTGGAAGACCCTCCTGAACTCTGATGAAACAAAGGAACCCCAGCCTGCGTTGCGTTGGCTGTTGAAACCATGGAGTGGAAGTTAGACGGAGGATCAGGGAGGACGATGCACTCTTCACCCCTCCAGAGATGAAGAATAATAAAGAAATCAACACGGCGAGCAGCGAGAACGCCGGAACACCAATCTCCCAGCGCCGCATTCAGATTCAGAGTCGAAGAGAGAGAAGTTGGCCGCCGACCAAAACAATAAAAAAGGCTTCATGGGTTTTGGTGTTTGAATGGTCAGTGGGCGAGGGGGGAGGGGGGGGAAGGGAGGGAGGGCTCATCCAGAATATAAAGATACAGGATTTGGCAAAAAGCAGTTTTTCTCTGAAACATACGAGTGGATCAAAGATCTCCTCCTGAGCCGGAGACACTCAGCTGGGACTCAACGGGCGCCACGGTAACAGGCGCCACGGTAACGGGCCACTTGGACCGGCGCCTGACCCCCCCTCTGTGTTAATAAGACTAATCAGAGCCCCCCCCCCATGCACGCTACCGGCCCACGTAGCACAGCAGAGACATGGCACGGAGCCCCGCACCCCCACCTGGGTGTATTTACCCAAAACACACACCCCCTCCCCACTACACACACACACACACACACCTCATTGCAGCTAATGAGGGGGAAACACAGTCAATACAGTACAATTGATCAGCATTGTCCGGCGACAGCACGCCATCGATCGGGGGGGGGGGTAACGCCTCATTAGCCGCACAATCAGGTGTGATGCATTCACGGCGGCAAACAAGGAGTCATAGCGTTTAATTTCAGAGCTCGGCTTTGGTTGGTTTCACCGCCGCTGCAGCTTCACATGCGTTTTCATTCATATCAATCGTGTGAATCAATATTGAGATTGTGTTGTTATTTGTAATCAGCGTTTTTCTCTCTCTCTCTCCTGGAAACAGAAACACGCGTAGTTCAGGTTTCACCTCCATGTTCTGGATTCTTTGTGTTCTTCTTCTTGGCATCGCCGTCACTTTGCACGGTTCTTTGCCAAAGTGGAAAGTGGGGATGGGATTGATTTGTTGGAGCATCTGCTGGCCCCGTTGGACTGAAACACACACACAAACACACACACACATTCTTTAGCTCCAGAGTGAAGCGGTGACTGGATGTGCTCCAGCATCGTTATGAATCGTTGTATAGCGTCTTCGATGCGTCGTGGATCCTGCTGCTCCCAGACTTGTTGAATGTTGATTCAAGCAGCAATTAGCTGTTTGTTTAGTTACGTTATCTGACTTCCGCATGCTAACCTGTTCCCAGATCAGATATGGGTCTGTCCTCTGGAGGCGCTGTAACCTGATCCGGTCTGTGGTCTGTGTGTGTTTGGACGACGGAGGTAAACCCATGTGTGTGTGTGTGTGTGTGTGTTTACGAGCGTGCTTGAATGTGTACGGACGTGAAGTGGTAATTGAAACGAAGTGTGTGTGCGAGACTCGTTCCAGGGGCCCAAACACTGCTCCCATAGAGGCTGTGCTGCTGATCCGGGGCCAGACCGCCGCTTCCTGAGGCCCCGCGTGGATGAAAAATATCCCCAACACACACACACACACATACACACACACATGTGGAAAGCCCACTTGTGTGCCTGGAAAACCCTGGAGTCCTGGGGGACTGGATCCCCTCTCACAGAGCCTCCAGTGTGCTGGTCTGCTTGGAATCGACTTTCTGAGGAACAGGAAGACGCCTTGGGCGGACCATTCTTCCACTTCCACAGCACGCCGTCTCCGGCACGCCCTCTGTCCTCTGATGGAGTCCTCCGATGGAGTCTTCTTTCCTCCGATGGAGTCCTCCGATGGAGTCCTCTGTCCTCTGATGGAGCCCTCTGTCCTCTGATGGAGTCCTCCGATGGAGTCCTCCGATGGAGTCTTCTTTCCTCCGATGGAGTCCTCCGATGGAGTCCTCTGTCCTCCGATGGAGCCCTCTGTCCTCCGATGGAGTCCTCTGTCCTCCTCCGATGGAGTCCTCTGTCCTCCGATGGAGCCCTCTGACCTCCGATGGAGTCCTCCGATGGAGTCTTCTTTCCTCCGATGGAGCCCTCTGACCTCCGATGGAGTCCTCTGACCTCCGATGGAGTCCTCCGATGGAGCCCTCTGACCTCCGATGGAGTCCTCCGATGGAGCCCTCCGATGGAGTCCTCCGATGGAGTCCTCCGATGGAGCCCTCTGTCCTCAGATGGAGCCCTCTGTCCTCCGATGGAGTTCTCCGATAGAGTCCTCCAATGGAGCCCTCTGTCCTCCAATGGAGTCCTCTGTCCTCCGATGGAGTCCTCTGACGCCCCACTAGAACCTCAGAACGAAGGTTCCGGCGAGGTTCAAAGCTCCAAATCGAGGCGAGCGTGTGGATTTAGGCCGATGGTCGGGCCTGTCAGTTGTCCTCGCCGCTCTGCGTGGCGACTGAACACGTCTTTATAGCGATTATGGGAGGAGGGTGAGGTCGGCGAGGTGCTTGGCCGCGTGTCAGTCAGGCAGAGCGTGTGCGGCGACGGCGGCGAGGATCAATCAAACGTGTCTGATTAAGAGGAAGAAGGCAGGTTCCCATTTCCCTCCTCACCAGAGGCGGCCACATGTAGATTGCGGTGCCATTCAGCCGCCGCCGCCGCCAGCTTGTGTACATAGACAAACACATTAAGCACCGGGCCGGAGCGCCGTAATGACAGTAATAGAGCAGCACGATGACAGACAACAGAATAGCACTTTGGCCGCGGCTGACAGGAGAGGAAATAAGCAAAAAGATTTCCAGAGTTTTTTCCTTTGAAGGTCTCTTTCCCCTCCTCGGGTGAAGGTGCTCATTTGCTGAGGTGAAATGGTTGCAACACGGCGAGCAGGGCGGCAATTTCCCTCCCATCAAATGTACGTTTAATTTTCCTTGTCCCCCTTTTTTCCACGGCTCGGCTGTGAAGGCTACAATTGATTTTAACATCTCACTTGATTGTATATTTCTGGGCTTCGGCGGTTTGATTCTTCGTCTCGTTGAAAACAGGAATTCCTTCATTCAGACTGCTTTATTCAACAGGTGCTGCGCGTTTTTCTTGTTGCAACCTTTTTCAAAAGAAACTAGTAGACGGATAAGTACATGAGCCAGGAAGCTCCTTTTATGGTCCTTAATTTCTAATTAAAACATCTGAAAAACTGCTCAGGTTAGGTTATTAATCCCTGGATGAATTGGGCTTCTATCCTATGACTCAAAGGTGTTTTTTTTAGGCTGAGATAGAAATGTAAAGGTTCTACTGTGTTCCAGGTGAATTTACTGACACAATAACACACATCCTGATTCTGTGATCGTTAGATTGTAATCTCACACGTCTTAGCTTTCCTTTGAGACCAAGATTAGACATACAAACCTTGTAAGTAAGTAACAATTCATCCATTTATTCTGGGTAAGTCATTTCAGACAGTAGAACCTTTAAATGTGGATCTCAATCACATTAGGTAGAGTGAAAACCACCTTTGAATCATAGGAGAGAAGCCCAACCTCAGAATTACTAAATAATATCTGACGAGTAACTGTGCAAAAGTAGATGCTAAAAAAGAACCTGAGCAGTTTTACAGATGTTTTAATTAAAAATGAAGGACTATAAAAGGAGCTTCCTGGCTCGTTAACTTAACCGCCAACTAGTTTCTGCACAAAAACAAATTTAAAAGTAAAATATAAAAGCGCCTACCATTGTGATCTGTTATGACCTCGATGATAAAATGGAAACACAAATGAATGAAAACGCTAATTACACACTTCAAATCAATACTTTTGTTTGCCACTGTTTAACAGAGTATAATAATTATAAAGTATCTATAGAGCTCCTTTTAATAAGTGCTTAACAATAAAAAACGGATTAAATTAACTGAAAGACTTAACACATAAGAACATGTGTAAAATAATAATAAGTGTTTTTTAAGTGATTTAACAGACTATAAGGAGGATAAGAGATCTGATAACGTAATCATAGAATAAATCATCACATTAGATACAACTATCCCAAAACTAACGCTGTCCAAGTCATTCTGTGTCCAACACACACACACACACACACACACACACACACACACACACACACACACACACACACACACACACACACACACACACACACACACACACACACACACACACACACACACACACCTGTATTTATGCAAACCCACAAGTCCTCAGCAGCAGCAGCGGGGGTCCAAATCAAGTCCGTGTTCCCTCTTTGATATTTTCTGGAGGAAAGCTTGGATTTGACTCTGCAGAGTCAGAGTGGAGAGCGGCTGGTATTGTAGTGTGTGTGTGTGTGTGTGTGTGTGTGTGTGTGTGTGTGTGTGTGTGTGTGTGTGTGAGGCAGTAATCTCTTCCTCTGTGCATCTATCTTTCATTCTTTTCAATGTCTCTGCAGGAATAAAAGAAAGACAGAAAAAGCAGCAGAAGAAGCCGACGCGCTGTAAACCAGCGAGTGTTTGTGAAGCTGCTCAAGCAAAGCGTGATGATGAGAGATCGCCGCTCGTTTCCAGGTGAGAACATTATGATGCTGCTCTGACACGTTAAATTGCACACAGCTGACGGCGGCGTCCGTGACTGTACTCGCCACCGCTGCCGTGTTTGTGTAGGCCACGCTAACGGCGGGGAAAAGGTCGGCCTCCGGTTTAGCGGGCGGACCTGTAATTTGTTTCCGCGGCGACGGCAGAAGTCGCCTAATGCGGCACACCTGCTATCGCTGCTATCGCTGTCGCCGTCATTAGCCGGTGCACAACGGCAAAAAGGTCAAACATAAACAGAGAGATCACAGCGAGGGAGAGAGAGCGGGCGAGAGACACAGCGCTAATGTGGGGATGATGAGTGGGTGTGGGCTGGCAGGCATGGAGCGATGCATGATGGGAACACTTCACACACCCGGGGGGGATCTCAGCAAGCGAGCCCCGCCACGCATCGCCCGAACGCCGCGCACCTGTACACGAGCACAGGGCGCCATTTCTCCATCATAGCGTCTCCACGACAACCAGATGGATCCAACCGCATCACGATGAAAACTATAGCTTACTTCACTCAATACTCATTTTTACTGAACACTCGAACGCATCGTAGCTTTCACAACGTAGCGTTATCGTCGCCATGACAACGGTCGGATGAGCAAAATGCCAACCAGCGAACAGATTCTCGACAGGACGTGACATCACAAAGTGACAGCTCTCAGCTATGATAAGAACAGGTATGAGAATATATACTCTACTACACACACACACACACACACACACACACACACACACACACACACACACACACACACACACACACACACACACACACACACACACACACACCTGGCTGCGAGGTAATTAGCGGCGCTGGTATTTAGGAGCGTTAGACGAGACGAATATGACGATTAGTTAGTTTCAGCTACATTAACTCTCTCTATTACACACTGCTGCTGAACCCCCCCCCCCCCCCCCCCCCCCATCAGAGAGCAGCGCTGCGACCGCCGTCCTCCACTGGGAGGAACCAAACATCTGGGGAGGGGTGTTTGTTGTGGGGAGTAAGTGGGAATAAATACCAATTAGCTGCTGTGTCACTTTGTGGGGTGTTTCTGTGTTTCCTTGCAGACGAGAGGTTGGGAAGTGTGTGTGTGTGTGTGTGTGTGTGTGTGTGTGTGTGTGTGTTTCTGTATGATGTTGGGTTTGCATCAACCAACATCCAACCAGCATGCAGTCATTTAGCTCCTTTTGGTTTTAAAAATCCCTGAAAGGAGATTAAATTCATAATAAATAAAGGATCTATAGGAAGAAACATTTGTGTTGTTGTTGTTGTAAATATCGTATCATCTTTTTGAGTTTTGAATGCATTAAACTGACAGGCGTTTCTGTTATATTTACATTATTCTGAAAAACAAGAATAAAAGCCACCAAACCTTGAAGCAGCTCGAGCGGCGCTCAAGTTTGGAGTTCACCTGCAGGCCGACAGAGTTGTTTCCCAGCATGCACGTGGCTGGCGTGTGGCGGGGGGGCTGACCTCTGCTCTCTTGGAGGAAGCGAGCGACGGAGGAATAATGATGTGGCGTCTGCTGATGGGTCACGGCGAGGCCGACGTCTCGACTCTCCGCCATCTAGAAACGTTGACGGGAGGAGGAAGTGATGACACATCAAACAAAAGCCTCATTAAATATGAATGTCAACGTGTCAAATCACTGTAGAGACACGTTTCCATGTTTCCAAATCACTGTTAAAGCTCCGGACGTAAAGAATTACACTCGCTTCTTAAGATTACATAATGTCTCATATTCAGGGTTCCTAAGGCAAATTCAAGCACTTTTCAAGCATTTCAAGGTGCATTTCCATGCTTTTCCAGCTTTGGAAAACAACATATCTGTATCCAATACAATCCTCAGTATTCAGTCTACTTTTCTCTTGAATCCAATTTCAAGGTGTTGAATATCACCAAAAACATTGTACTTATATTATTATTGTTCTAATACTTCACATCTCATTTTGCACCCCTGCACGAGGGGGAATGGTTGAGTCCGTTAGCCTGCTGTGACCTTATCCCGAGCTGGTACTTATCATGGAAATGGGGGGAGGGCGGAGAAAAAAAAGGGGACCACTGCCAAGCCCTCCAAAAAGTTAGCAACTGGCGAGGCACTCTAAACAACACAACAATGATTGCTCTTGTCGGCGTTGCCGGCGCCGAGGCAGCGGTGCCAAGACTCTTGTGGAAAAATGTAAAAAACAAGTGGGTGTTTGACAAGTAGCCACGAACGCATTAACGCCAAGGTGGGAGAAAAACGCTAGCGCCGGTCAGCAACACGCCGAGGCTCGTTGTGTGTTTGATGTTTGTGGAAAAAAAAAAAAACTTGAATAAAAAGCTGTTATCTGCAAAACAACAGCGACTACCTGATAATTGTGTTCAGAGTTTAGATGACGGCTGTTAGCGTTTCTCCTCAGGTGGAAACCCGGGTCGGCTTTTCGTCTGGTCTAGTTTTCAGACCCCCGAGGCCTACAGAGACCTGGTGGAGGGACCCCCTATTACAAATCTGATAATGGTCCTTATTAAACCCGTCAATAATAATGTGTAACAGTACTTTATAATGATGTATAAAATGCTGATTTTCTAAACATAATATTAAACATTAGGTTATATTCATGTAAGGTGTATTTTTGTAAGAAAAAAAGTTCAGGATCAAATCATTTCGGGGCAGCAACTCTGCAGACCCCTTAGGGGTCCCGGACCCCCTGTTGAAGATCTCTGGTCTAGAGGATCCAGCAGGTTCTGCCGTTGTTCCTCGGAGAAGGAGGTGGAGGATGAAAGAGGGAGGAAGGAAGGGAGTCATCCTCTCGCCTCCAGCTCCTCCTCCATCAGTCTCCGGGCCTCACGCCTTCACCTGATCCTAGAGCAGCACACTCTCTTCCAGCTCCTCCATCTCCCATCTTCAACCCCACCCTGAGTCTCACCCCCCACCCCCCGGCTCAGCCTCTCTCTGGGCCACAGAGAGAGGGTGGGGCTGGTGCTCGGGGCGGCTCTCCGGGTGAAGAGCCGGCGGGGGTTCAGATGAGCGAGAGAATAGGTGTGTGTTGTAAATCTTCACATGGAGAAGGGAGGGTGACGAGTGGGTGACGGAGGAGAGGGAGAGATGGGGAGAGGATTTGCCTCACTCACTTAATGCACTGCTTATGACAGCTAAAGGGGGAGAGTGCGCTGGGAAATGGGTGAGGAGGAATTACCGGCGTTACACCGCTTGCCATCTTCCAAATGAACGGCGTTTAGCCTCGGCATATAAATGAGAGGGACCCCAGCTCCACAGTAGCGGGGATGGAGACAGAGGAAGGCAAAGTGGCGAAGCAATCAGTGGCCGGCGTGGTGGTGGTGTGTGTGTGTGTGTGTGTGTGTGTGTGTTTGTGTGTGTGTGTGTGTGTGTGTGTGTGGGGCTCAGTGTGAGGCTCTGTGCCGAGCAAGCCGCCTGGAATTATGCAAGCAAGTAACAATGAGCAAATTGAACCTCCGCATGCCGACACACACACACACACACACACACACACACACACACACACACACACACACACACACACACACACTGCACAAGGTCAGGCTCAAAGACAAGGCGGTCGGGGCGTTTTAGTCGGTGGGTGGGAGCTGGAAAACAGATCATGATAAATTGGCTCACATTTTTTTATTTTTTACAAAACGCTGCCCTTAATGCACCCGGCTAGCTGCCCCCCCCGCCCCCCCCAGCCCAGCGCTGGGGTCTGCCCGTTAATAGCGGGCGAGCTCACCATTTGTGATGTATGGAAAACCAGGCGGTGGCACTAATTGCACAATTACAAAGCGGAAGCGGCGGCCGTGTTGTGGCGGCGGCGTAGCGGAGGAGAGAGAGGATCGGTAAAACCAAGAGAGCACAATGATATCCCTCTCTCTCTTTTTATCTTCTTCCTCTACCTTGTTAATACTTGCTCGCCCCTCGCCCCCCCCACACTGCCTCCTCCCACTCCCTCTCTCTCTCTCTCTCTCTCTGGCCGACCGAGCTGCCCTGCAGTTTACTGAGAGCTGGAGTGACTGTACCAGTTTCATTAAACCACGGGGAGCTGGGAGAGAGGGAGCTCCGGAGCATGCAGGGAGAGAGAGAAGGTGCAGCAAGGTGGGGAGGGGGGAGGGAGGGGGAGAGAAGGCAGAATTTGTCTTGCGCGTCGATGAAAGGACAATTTATTAGGAGCTGCTCAGGGAGACAGAATATTTTGCCCCAGTGCTTTACCGACTGTCTGGATGAGGAATGGGAGCATATTAGCACAGTGCCGGGCCCCGGACGGGGACGGGGGCCGGAGCCCGGCGAGGGGGGGGGGCAGCATTACAGGCTGCTGCTGCAAACCCCCCTGGGGGGTCGTGGATCAGGGCTACGTGGGATGGAGGGGGGGTCTGAAGTGATGCTGGAGATCATGGCGATATGGGGGAATGAAACCGGAGAAATTCACCAAAGCAGCATCGGTCACAAATTTAAGACGGGTTTTTTTCCCAGGCTGCACTGCGGCTACAGAAGTTTACAACGCCACATTTGGCAACTTTTATGGTTAAAGATATTCTGAAGTTTGGACAGCGTATTCCTACGTCTCTGTTCACATGCTAACCAGCGGGGCGGCTAGCAACACCTGAGCACACATGCTAACGTTAGCTAGGTGGAGCTAACATAACATGCTGCTGTCAACACGAGCATTTCATTGGGTTGACAGTTTATATCCCAGTTAAGAGAAATAAGACGTATGAGTATGTTAACCTGCTGTATCCATGAAACACAGGAGAAGACTTCTGATTGGTTCCCACGTTTCTATGTCAACAGGAAGTAGAGGAGAGAAGATGAAGTGGGGAGAAGCAGCCAAGCAGAAGGTTAAACTATAATTGTTTTTTCTTTTAAAAAGCCATATGGTGAAGAAGAAGAAGAGGCAGCGTTCCTCCTCGCGTCTCCCGCCCCAGAGACCCCTCCCCCCTGGCGCCTCCACGTATCTCCACGCTTCCTATTTATCAACCTCGCCGTTTCCGTGGCGATGATTAATAAAAAGTGACGAGGTTTCCAGCGAACGAACGCCAGCTGATAAATGAGGGCTGCCGCCTAATTGCTCGCTAAATTAAGAGCTCACAACAGTGACGACGACGACGACGTGCTGCTTTAATATTCACGGAGTCGTTAATGTCGGAGCGTCGGGGGCCGGCCGCGGGTCAGCACCTTAGGGTGCTGGGAGCACCTTAAGGGTTAGGGTTAGCTGTTAACGGCTGGGTGATGTGTTAGAGTCGGAGCGGCTCATCTGATTGGAGCTTTTGTATTCTCTCACTCACCCACACACACACACACACACACACACACACTTAAATACACACACATTCCTATGCAGGAGACACTAGGAATCTCACACACACGGACACACACACACACACACACACACACACACACACACACACACACACACACACACACACACACACACAGACACACACACACACACACTGTTGTGAATCTGGAGAGCGGAGGCAGGCAAATATTTAAAGTATTTATTTCTCTCCACAGATGAACGGGACGTAATCCTCCAAATATATTTAGTCGTATTATGGATTTGTTGTCGCTTAATTTGCATGACAACGTGCTACCTATTTCGCCACGCGCACACACACACACACACACACACACACACACACACACACACACACGGCGGGAATAGCTGGCCGATATCATCTTTATTATTATTGAGCCATAACGCGGCACAGAGGGGGGAAATTGAGCAAGTTAAGCTCCGCAGTCGGAGCAGACACTCGGGCTTATGGTGATGGATCGCTTTCAGTAATTTCTCTTTATTATGATTGGCCAAGATCAATATTTTAACAGTTCGGTTACGGCCTTCAGTACAGTGCTTTATATGTATTATTCAGGACCTTTATCAGCGCGGAGGGAGGCGGCGGGATATATGGAGGAGAGCTGACATTCTCCGGCGGAGCAGGAAGAAGGCCGGCTCTATCTGGGACATGAATAGGACTGTGTAATGGACGCAAATGGAAATGGGCCGCCTGTGTGTGTGTGTGAGTGTGAGTGTGTGTGTGTGAGTGTGAGTGTGTGAGTGTGTGTGTGAGAGCGGCTGCACATCCACGGGCCAACAGACACACGGTGGAAATGTCGGTTCACCCAAATTACAACAAAAAAAAAACAGATTTTCTCACTTCCAACGCCTTAAATCTCGCCAGCAGATTGATTTCATTATTATTATTATTATTATTATTATTATTATTATTATTCAAGTTTTATTTTATTTCTGCCGACGCCCAGGAGTCAATGTTTGGGAGATTATAATAATATCTAATAATTATAGATTGCTGGAGACATTTTTGTATTTTTCTACTAAAAGATGCTTAAAAAAGTATTTCCTCTTACCGTCCGTCTGAAACGCTCCTGTCTCTTTAAGCCACGTCTGCTCTGATTGGTCAGCATTTTTATCATCGGAGACGTACAGCATTTCTACTGGTGATGTCATAGTTGTGACATCACGGCCCGTTCTCACTGCCAAGGCGTCATGTAAACAGCTGGTCAGGTCTCAGCCCGCTGCATTGTGGGTAGATAAACAGCCATAGTGTAAAGAGAGAGATAGTCCACACAGGGAGGAGGGGGGGGCAAACAAACACAGGACTTTCATCCTGGAGACCGCTGTTAGGGTCACATCAAATATAACATGATTATATATAATAATAATAAAGTAGCGTATGGGAGGAGAGACACGTGAATAAACACATTTCTGTTAATCGCCACGTTACAAGAGAGCAACACCTGTAACCATGGTTACTGTACACTGCACTGTAAATATTAGTGTGTGTGTTATTTGTTTCAATCCGTGAAGCTCCACGTAGATTTCACTGGGACTATTTCTTTGGGAGAAAGTAGTTCCAGGGCTGTACTTTGGGTGGAGGCAGAAATAATACAGATCCGATCACATCCAGGCAGACACACCTCTCTCTCTCTCTCTCACTGTAATCCTGGCTGGGCGTGTCATTAGCTCCAGCTGCTCTGTGAAACACACCTCCAGCATCCACCAGTATAATGCTACGCTGCCATCCCCATCCAGATTCTAGGTCACCAAACACAGGAGGAGGAGAACGTGAAGGAGGGGGGGGCGTCATATCGGAGCCGGCATCGGATAAAACACCAAACTGAAGCCGAGAGAGAGAGGCGTCTGGGATTAAGAGCTGTGACATATTCATATCTGACCAGACTTAAAGCTGCTGCCACTGGGGAGGGTCTGTCGCTATCAAAGCAGCAGGAAATCAGCCGGAGAGGGGGGGGGGGGATAAAGAGATACAGAGGGACAGTCAGGAGTGAGGGAGAGGATTTCTTTCAAAGCTCCTCTAACCATCTCTCAGAAAGAAAATCCTTTGTACCCCTCATCCAAACCTGCCACCCCCCCTCCTCCATCACCTCCACCCACGGTCGTATTTAAGTCCCTGTGTGGAACGGTTGGAGGGGGGGGGCGAGCCCTGGAAAAGTTTGTCTCGGGGAAAAGAGGGCCGGGTCGCTGTGCAGCTGATTATATCGGTTTCAGCGGGCGGAGTGGTAATAGGCTTCTCCTGGAGCAGCCGCTAACCCCGGCTCTCCCCCGGCAGCCGCCGAGAGTGGAATTAATCAGGCCTACTGGGAGCCTCCTCCATCCCCTTCTCCACAGGCGAGCCACTCCGCAGTCATTTACCAGCCAATCCCACTGTCAACCCACTGTCATTTAGGCCCTTTCATTACGCCTCCCCTCCTCCGTGCACACAACCTCACGCTCTGCCTCTCACGCCGGATCTGCAGAAAAAAACAACCGAAATGGAAATGGGTGACAGATTAGCCTAATGCTGGCTCCCTTTTTGTAGACCGCCTAATATGATCAGCCCTCCTTCTGCATCAAACAGAGTGAGGTGCTAGCAGATCTGCCCAAACAAGATGAAATGCACATTAAACTAATAGGACTCGGCTGCTGTTCCCCCTCTCCGCCTGTAATTAGGGGCTTGTTAATGCACCGATGCTATAGCTGCTGGCCCGAGCACGCGGCGGCGGCGTCCTAAATGTGACATTAGATGGCCAACTTTCTTCATAGTCTATAAAAATCCCCGGGCCATAACCACCAATTACCGTGGCGAGGTGTCCCCCGGGTGCAGGCCCTCCTATCAGCCTGGCCTCGCCCGCTAAGCCTGCTTAAGTGACCCATTTCAGGCTCGGAGGCAGTCTGTAAAACACCTCTAAGGTTAGATTATCCCGTGATGAAATACAAGGCTCGCCCGCCACAAATTACCCACGGATGGAGCGCCACCAGGCCAGTCCTACGCCACCGCTGCCTCCCTCTCCCCTCTCCCTCTCTGCAGACAAATATTCATGAGTAAACAAAAGGAGTGATTTGAAAAATGGCTGCAGGAAAAGGAGATTAATAAAAAGCATGAATAGTGCATTATGGGAGAGCTGGGGAGCCAACGCCATGGCGTCGGGGTTAGAGGGAGATTACATTTGGGTTTTATTAAGAGTCTCGGTCCGCGAGTCGAGGACCCTAAAAGAGGCGGCGACGCCTGACAGGAAGTAAGAGGCATTCTGTAATGAGTCATTGAACTTCATCGAAGTACAAAGATTTGACCTCCTGATGTTTGTGAACAACGAGACGGCGTTTTGGGTGGAGCCAGACACGAGGCAGACCCCCCTCCAGCCCGGACCCCCCTCCTCTGGAGACCTCCGCCAATTAAGATAAGAGGCAGTTAACAGGAAGTGCTTGTTTGACGTCCTGTCACGTTAACGAGGACGGCCGTAATTGGACTCGTGTACTTAACGGCGAGGAGTAAAAAAAAAAATGCTGTTAGTTGTCAAGCGGCTGCATTTTTTTTTGGGAGGGAAATGAGGCTCCGAGGACCCGAAAGAGAGTTTCCTCTGTGATAGCATCTCTAAACGCTGGAATTATCCTGCTGACCTGCTGGTTATAAAGCTCAGGTCCTACACCTTCTCCAAAGTCACATTCAAGCACTTCAAGGTGCATGTCCATGCTTTTCCAGCACCGTCCAGCTGTGGTAAACTCCATATGTAACACAGCGCTCACAAACAGACCTGGATCCGTGTAGACCAGTAACACTGTGCAGGTCTCAGGAGCAGCTGTTTGTTTCGAGGCCCGGGAGGAAGTGAGCTGGCCGCTGGCTCTGCTCGGGATCAAACCTGGACCTGGGAGCTGCAGGAAGAGAAAGCAGAGAGAAACGGCGGGTGTTTATTGTGGCTGCGGTCGCCTGGAAGTGACTGGCAGAAAGCAGCACGGTTTGTCAGAATGAACAGAGGCCAGAGGCAGAAAGCAGACGACGGGACCACACTCAGGCTTTTCCACAGTTACACAAACACACTATCAGAGTCTGGGACCGCCCGGCGGACACACAACCCCCGGCCATTAAAAGCCTCCACTCGGACGTCTCCATGCTGCCGGAGGAACGTCTGAATGTGCATGAATGAGATAATGACACGCCGCTCGTGTAAACAGCTAAATATTTGGAAATGCAAGTGACTCATCGGAGGAATTATAGTGCTGAATTGTTGTTTCTCTGCTGGCTTTTTGAGATAGCCGGGACATTCTTTAACCTGAGCACCTCCAATTAGAGGACTGGAGAAAGGAGGGGGGAGGATGAGGGGGGGGTGCTATTGGTTTGACCCGCCACGCTTTACTTGGAGGCGCACTCGAGAGGCAGAGATGTGGCGGCAGGATATGGCAGAGGAAAAGCAGGCTCAGGCTCAGATGGCCAGAGGCTGCAGCGCCTCTCTATCAATGCAAAACAGACTCTTCCTCGGGCAGGAGGACATTTCACTTTTTATATAAGCCGCCATGCTGCCTCTCCCTTTTCTCTTTTCTTCCTGGGCTTACATGCTTTAAGAAAGAGAGGAGAGCAGGCCAGATGAAAAGCATCTTCAGGATGCCGGAAACATCTGGTTTCATATTCAGAGACCCCCGAAAAGGAAATTGCAAATAGACAAAACTCTTCTGTTTTGATTTATTTGATTATTTGATGGCTGGGTGATGCCAGCCGTACGGCGGCGGCGGCGAGGAGGAGGAGGCCCCCGTCGTAAATACAGGAGCCGGGCTACGTGACGGGGCATTAGGGATGTCTCCTTACTGTCCCCCCCCCCCACTGATTGATACGCCTCCTAATAACATCCACAACCGCCGTCTTCTGCTCTAAATTACACACAAGGCAAGGGATGCTGTTAATTGGATGAATGGACGGAGGGGAGGGAGGGGGAGGGACAGACATGACAAGACGAGACGTTAACGGAGATCATGTGACACTAACGTGACTAAATCATACAGACGAAAAAAGACGAGACAAAATGTAGTTTTCAAAATAAAAACCAAGCCAACATCAAATATTTAGAATAATTCATTTTATTATTGTTGCAGCATTTCCGTTTCCTGTCCAACTGCATTTAAAAAAAGAGACTAAAATGTCTTTTCATTGGCGAAAACTTGACTAATAAAAAAAAAGATAAAAACTAAAAAGCGTATTTGACACTAAGACTAAATGATAGGAATGAGGTTCTGGTGGTTTTTGTTCCAGTTTACCAGCATGTTTTGTATCTCGTGTCCTGGATGAGGATGAGAAGTCGACATCAAGGAGCTTCCAGCTCCGCCGCCGCCGCCGCTGACGGCTTCATCTCGCTGCAGCAACAAGTGGCGTGGAAGCAGCTGATCCGCTGCACGGCGGGAAACGGCGCTGGAACATGTGCTGCCGCTTTGACCCTCAGCGGTCTGCTGAGGAGGCACATCGCAGTTGGTGCCAAAAAAAAGCTCCCGGTTTGCAGGCATCTCCTAATGCGGCGAGAGCGAGGCGGAGGACGACCTTTGAACCGGCCTCCAACCACGAACACAAGTAGGTGGATTTCTTGTCCGAAGAGCACGCGGGTCAAAAACTCCATCCGAGCGGCGCGTTGAGACGAAGCGCTCTGTGTTTTCCTCGCTTGTTAAACTTATTTTGGCACGCAGGAATGTAAGACAGCACGGATAATGAACGCTGAAACCCAGCAGAGTCCAGGAAGGAGACGCTGGCGGAGCTCCAGAATAACTTCACCGCCGCGTCCAACTTCTTCACTTCTTCAGGAGCCTTTTGGCGCCTTAATAATCCATCTCAAGCACCACCTTTGTAATCATTCTTCACTCCAAACACTTATGTTCCTTAAAGAGGATTAGAAGGTGATGATGGTTTTACATGATATTAAATTATCTCTGTTAAAGCTCAGAAATCGGACTTTAGTCCCCGTTTTCATGACTAAATGAAGGAAACAAGCGAGTTTGATATGAAGTAAGAGCGGCGTTTCCATGGCGACGGTAGTTGGACAAAGACGAAGAATTAAACTGGGAGTCATGGGAGAGTTTAGGAAGCAGATATTATTGGTTTTCTTCTATTCGACAACATGAAACACGGCTGATGTTTTTATTCACTTCGTTGCGGACTCGCTCACTTCGTTGCGGACTCGCCTTCGTCTTCGCCGCCGTTCTCTCCTCGCCAGCTCAAAAATAGAACGACTGTGCCGACAGATGGGAGGAGGTGAGCTACGCTCGGCCCTCCCGGCCTTCTCCACTTTCCAGGGAAGAAGATTTACGGCGGCAGCCTCGGAAAAAAAGAAAGCGGCGTGCAACATCTGGAGGCGTGTGGCGGCGGCGAGGCACGTTGTCAGTGACAGTGGCTAATTTAAAGGTAGTAAAAGGGTTGGCGGGGGGAACCTGAGGAAGAGTGATGGACAGCTGCTGACCAGGAAACAAGCCCCCGCCCCCCCAGCCTCCAGCTCTGTATTCATTAGCCTGGAGACGAGCTGCAGAGGAAACAAGGAGGAAACAAGGAGGTGGAGATGAAAGGAGACAGGCGGAGGAAGAGAGAGACGAGTGATTGAGAGAGAGAGGATCAATCAGGAGGGGGAGGGGGGGGGGGGGGTGACACCCCAATCACAGGAGAATCTCACTGTAATTCTGTTTGCTTGCCTCACAATCTGAGTGTAATTGCTACGATCATTGACGGGGCCGCCGCCGAATCTCACCCATGTTATTGTTTTCCCTCCGACGGATATGAACCGTTTGGTTTTTCCTGCAGAACGGCGTGGAATTCATCACCGCGCCGGCCCTTTAAGGGACACTTTTTGTTTTTTTAAAGTCGTACCTGTCCAGAGCATTCATATGCATGAGCCCAGATGGATTGTGGGAGGAGAGGTGGGCGACTCCAAAACTTCATATCAAACTTGACCCGTTTTTATCTCCATCCTCGATTCTACACCGAGTTGTTTTTTAAAAGTGTGTGTGTGTGTGTGTGAAACACACACTCGTTGGTTTGAGCCAAGAAGGGTAATGAGACAGCTCGCCTCGCCAGCGAGTTGAATGTCACAAGGAGAGGTCTTTTTTGTGGGTGTTTTTGCTCATTGAGGGAGTTCATTGTTGAAGAGAATTAATTAAAAGTGTTGACTTGACAATTGTACATTGATTACTGTAAATATTCTCCAGAGTTTTGCTCTGCTAATTGAGGAGCGTTCAGCCCGGTGCATCTCATTAAGGGGGCGCCTCGTTGCCAGTATTGATTTCTTTTTTGTGTGTGTTTGCTTTGATGAAGCGTTTTACACCAAGATCGCCAAAATATCTCTAAATATTCAAGATGCAATTAAGAGATGTGAACGCGACGCACGAGATTTCTATGTTTTTGGATGACTGACCCCAAACCAGCGTCGGACCCCGCCGGGTCACGGCAGATTAGTGCTCACGGCTTTTAAAACAGGGATGTCAAACAATCACACGTGTGTCCACATACTTTACACAGAGCCCCCCCCCACCCTTAAACTGCCACTTCCCAGCATGCCGCACTCCATGTTAACCTTGTAAGATCACAGCGGAGATAGACAAGCGGACGGGTGGAAGAGCGAGGCCTTGTAATGAAACATGACTGGAGAAGGGTGAACAGTCAGGCAAAAGGTGCAACATCAATCCCAGCACCTCACAGGAGGGGGGAGGAGGGGGAGGAGGGGGGAGGAGGGGAGCATCAACTACCTCTGACAGCTGGAGGAAGTCAGAGCAGCAGAGGAAGTGGGTCTAAAGGTGAGAGAGAGACAATAAACCTGGACACGGTTCCTTCCACTCAAAGTCAACAGAGTTCCTACACCTTCTCCAAATTCAAACACTTTCAAGCACTTCAAGGTGCATTTCCATGCTTTTCCAGCCCCTTCCAGCTGTGGTAAACTCCATATTTGTATCAATCCAATCCTCAGTATTCAGTCTATTATTACCTTGAAAACACCACACTAAAATTCAAGTCTTTTCAAGGATTTCCAGCACCTGTACCAACCTTGAGTCAATGTTTTATACCGTATAACGTTTTCTTCTACGATATTAGATCCATGAGTCATTATGAATCTTGCATGTCGGGATGCACCAACACTAGAGAAACTAGAATGGTGATACATTGAATCCCCCCCCCCCCCCCCCCCCTACCTATCCAGCCGCGGGCTGCAGGGATCCCTCAGGGCTGGAGTCCGTTGCTCCCGGCTGTTTGATGTTGAGCCCGTGAGGATGAACCTCAGCCCCGCCCCCAGAGTTCGCTCCCCATCATCAAACACCCCGGCTGGGGGCCGGGGCCAAGGCTGTGGCCCTAATCAAACATGGAGCCTCCGCAGTACCCCCTTGTACGCTCCAAACGGGGGGGGGGGGGACTAATTACCCCGGCAACCTTCAGAATAACTCAGCGCCGTCCAACGGTTGACACAAACTCCTGCTTCTCGCCGTGTGTTTGCTCCTCTAACAAGGTTGTGTGAGAGGAAAACCTCGACAAGCAGATCTGGAACACCTGACATCCAAACAGGTGGGCTGAGGAGGAGGAGGAAGAGGAGGAGAGGAGGGAAGAGGAGAGAAGAGGAGAGAAGAGGAGGACGGCTGGGAGAGAAGAGTAGTGCAGCAAGGAGAGAAGAGGAGGATGGCGAGGAGGGAAGAGGAGAAGCGAGGAGAGAAGAGGAGAAGCGAGGAGAGGCTGAGTCCTTGGAGACGACGAGGAGGGAAGAGGAGAAGCGAGGAGAGAAGAGGAGAAGCGAAGAGAGGCTGATTCCTTGGAGGCGACGAGGAGAGAAGAGGAGAAGCGAGGAGAGAAGAGGAGAGAAGAGGAGAAGCGAAGAGAGGCTGAGTCCTTGGAGGCGAGGCAGCGCTGGATTTTCTGTTTGCTGCCATTTGTCTTGTGCTGCTAAGAGAGATCAACAGTCCTCGGCACACAGATCAATATTCTCTTAACCCGCACCTAATCTGGCGAGAGTTTCCTCCAATTCCACCTTCCTCGCCGCCTCCTCCTCCTCCTCCTCCGCCTCGCCGCTTCCCCTCCACTCTTATTCTCCCGTTCCTCTTGTTTTCACCAATCATTTTGGGGCGTCGGCGTGACAACCATTTTTCATGCTCCCGGTCCGAGCAGGTGACACAGAAGGGAATGATGTATCCCGACGCAAGTGTGTGTGTGAGTGTGTGTGTGTGTGAGGGTGATGGATACGATGTGCTGGCGGGACGGCGTAACCGTCGTCAGGGGGCCCCTGACGACGGCGAGATAGACTAGCTGCCTAATCGGCCGCATGACATCGCAAATTCAGCTCCTGTCCCCCGCCTCCCCCCTTCTCCTCCCCCCCATCGTCTCTCCGGAGCGTCTGCAGCTCTCAGCTCGCCGTTGTTGTTGTCAGGCGGCCGTGACGACGAAGCGGCGTGCCGTGGATGTGGCGTGATGGACGAGAGGGGAGCGACTTACAGGAGCATTCTTTTATTCAGTCATCGTTTGTTTCATTGAAAACTCATTAAATTAGTCTGGAAGTTTCTGTCTCATCGCCCGGCGTCCCTCGTTGTTTATTTCTCCGACTGGTGACGAGGTTCTATGAGTTCTGCGTTCCTCAACTCTTTTGGCTGCGAGTCGTTTCTGTCGCTTCAGTCCATCTGCTGGATGCTTTGAAAGATAATAAATGCATCAGTTTTCTTTTGGAGCTGCAAAAAAGAGACTCCCAGTCCTCCCAGTACTCCCCCCAGTCCTCCCAGTCCTCCTGTACGGTGGCCCACTGGAGACAGTAGTCTCTGCTTCCTCACCTTTTTGGCACATTGATGTTGCTTAATATCTTTTTAGATTTCAAACTCTCCAGAACTTCACCTGATGGAGGGATGGGTGGAAGGATAGATGGATGGAGTTGCCATGACGCCAGGTTGTTGCCATGACGTCCAGCCATCCGTGGCCTCCTCCAGTGCTCCTCCACCCCCCCATGACCCTCCAGTCTGCTTCCTGGACCAGAGTGATGTGGTTGCTCCGTCTCCGCTCCGTCACCAGACAGAGTCGGACAGAACAAGTCAGATCTGCATTTCCTCCTCGCTTGAAGAGTCCTGATGTCCTCTCCTCGTCTCCTCGTCTCCTCTCTGGAGGATGATTGGCAGGCGGAGGAACAGAGCAACTCTTTCATAGTGGAGGGCTTCTTCCATGAACCCGCCATGCCCCCCCCCCCTCGCGCAGACAAAGACCACTACTGTACACTGTCTGAACTCAGCGGCGAGCGCCACACACGGACAGTCACAGGAAGACGACTTTTGGCAATACGGCAAGAAAAGAAGGTCAAAATCAAACCAAGAACTGTGGCTATAAACTGTAATTATTTATAAATGATTTAATAACAGAAGAGCCGGAATATAAAACTTCTCGCCACATTCGAGCAAACAAAAACATGATTGTTATGGATATGAATGATGGCTGAAACTACAAACAGTTTGGAGGGAAGCGATACTGAAGTGGCGATGAGACGAAAGCCACGCAGGTGGGAATCCGTCTGCAGCTCAACACAGATGGTTCGTTTGTCATTCTGGCACAAAAAACCCAACAACTGATCCCGGATCAGGCCGTCCTGCTAGCAGCCGAGGCTAGCTCAGCTAGCGTAGCACGCGGCTACGTCTGAATGGACGCTACTGTCGTCTGGAGTCCCAGTTGGCTGAGATGAGTATTCCAGACGGAGGGTTCGGCCCGGGAGGAGCATCCCCCCCCCCCGGAGCCAAAGCATCTGCTGAGCGGTTTAATGGGGATCAATGGAAGGGCGGTGGCGGCGGCGGGAGATCGAGGAGGTGATTGGCCGGCCGGGGCTCTCACAGCCGCCGCCGCCGCTGTTTACAGCCAACACAAGCTGCTGATGTGTATATCTGTGCTGCTTGTGTCTGCTGCAGGGATTTATGAGTGTGTGTGTGTGTACGATGCATCAGCTGTGTGTGCATGTAATTATGTATTAGCATCAACACCCTAATAAATGTATCTACTGTATGTGTGTGTGTGTGTGTGTGTGTGTGTGTGTGTGTGTGCACACATCAAATGTTTGTTATTTAGTTCTCAATGAGAGCATCTTTTCTGTTTGTTTGCATCTGCTCTCCATCACAGAGTGTGTTGTTTAATTGCACGTGTGCTTCCTCTCCTGACTGACACACACACACACACACCTACACCTACACACACACAAACACACACCTACACCTACACACCATCAGTGTGTATGGCGGAGCGGGCAGCAGCAGGGAAACAGTTAAAGTGATGCTTCCCGTTCCTCCAAATGAATCAGATTAATATTAGCCAAAGCGAATGTCATCATTGGTGCTTCTCCCCTCTTCCTTCACCTCTCCCCCCCCCCTCCCCCCTCCTCCCCCTCCCTCGTTGGGTTTGTGAGTCCCGGGCGGTAATGAGGGAACGTTATGCAGTGCCATAAACGGAGGGGCTCGCTGTCAGTATGCATAAAGGATGAGACAGAGAAGATGGCGGCGGGGTCAGGGGGAGAGAGAGCGGGAGACACACACACACACACACTCACACACACACACACACACACTCACACTCACCGGCAGGCTGGTGACAGATAGGCTCCTCTCTGTGCCCGTCTCACAGGTGTAATGCAGCGCCCCCTATGCTCAGCCTGGAGCAGAACGGCTTCACCTGTAATGAGTTTAAGAGCAGAACAAACTTTACTTTACAGCTTCTAACTGGTCTGATTCTGGATTTTATATCCACACACACACACACACACACACACACACACACACACACACACACACACACACACACACACACACACACACACACACACACACACACACACACACACACACACACGCCTGCTGCCGGGAAAACGCTCCCTGAAACCAAGGAATGTTTATTAATCCGCCGCTGAAAATAGTCCCCGTCAAATGTGCTCCCCTGTGAGCCACATTTGGATTAGAGAAGTAAAGCGCCCAGCTGTTTGAGGAAATGAGCCCGCGTTAAAAATAGGGATGTGAAGGAGGAACCAACGACTCGGAGAGGGAGACGGCTGAACATGCTGTCGGGTGAAAAGTTCATTCATTACTACGTTTGATGCCCCAACGTTCCCCTTTTTAGCCTGAAACACCTTTTATTTGGTCTCAGCTTCACATGAGAAAACATCATTTTATACACAAAGAGACGAAAGTCTCTCCTGAAGGTTCACGCAAGTCTTTAAGGTGTCCCGTTGTCCCTATCATACAGCTTTATTCCGCCGCATCTTTCCAGTCAGTAACAGACGGATATTTCTTCAATTCATTTTCGTTGCTATTTCCTCCCACATTTGCTTTTGTTTGTATTTTCTGTTATTTACGTTCTTTCTTTGATTGGATTTCTTGTCCTCTTTTATTCAGACTTTATCTCGAAGCCAACTTTGTGAGGTGATAACAGCCCGATTACACAACAGTGGACATCGTTTCATCTGCAAATGACCAAAGCAATGCATGCTGGGAAGGTTGCACCTGAGGAAAATGATGAGCTCCGTCAGTAAATGGTTGCATGTAAAGTAACGTAGAGGTAAAAAAAAAAAAAAAAAAGGGCGTAGAATTCAATTAATATAAGACATGAACGCGTAGCTTTTGACTTTGCAGCTTCCACTCGGAGCCGACGCTCTCTCTCCTCGCTAATCGATGTCAGTCTGGAAGAAATCCAGCTCTGTCTCACACACACACACACACACACACACACACACACACACACACACACACACCAAGGCAAACACACCTTTAAAAAGCCTTCGATATCATTAGCTGTCATGTTTCACGGTGGGTAACACAACGGTGCATCGGGATACACAGCTCACCGCCGCGTCTGGAGGGGAGAAACTCTCACACACACACACACACACACACACACACACACACACACACAAACAAGGATGCATGGTGAGTGTGTGAGTGGATTACACCGGGTTCACAGTGTGTACGGGGGGAAAGCGTGGCAGCAACTTGGCTCCATAATGGGATTTCTCAGCGCTCCGACTCTGCTCTCTCTCTCTCACTCACACACACACACACACACACACACACACACACACACACACACACACACACACACACACACACACACACACACACACACACACACACACACACACACACACACACACACACACACACACACACACACACAAATACACTGATCTCACCCCCAAACAAGCAGGTTAGCGGTAACAAAGCAGAGCACACACATCCTATCTGAGCAGTAAGAGGTAAGCTGCAGCAGAGCAGCGGCTCCGTTAAAGACACATATCCCCTCACCTCTCGCCTCAAAGCCTGGGAGGACGGGGGAGGGAGGGGGGAGGGAGGGGGAGGGGAGAGGATCAGCCACACTAGACAGGGATAAGCAACGCTGGAGTAAAGCTGGATGAGGAGAGAAGACGCTACTGTACACTGCCTACTTAGAAAGGTGCCGGATGGACTGAAGCGTGGAAGGGAAAAGGCTTTTATTGCTAAATGTGACTCCTGCATCTATGGTTGATAGTGTTTAAATCCACTATTTAACTCCATTTCCCACAAGCCCAAGGACCTTACGGTGTAAACGCCAGCAGCTTGACAGACCAAAAAAAAATAATGCAACAACAAACTGATTAGATTAGTTTAAATCCTGCAGCATTCAGACTCTAAAGCTGTCCTTCATACTGATGGATTTCTAGCATCTCTGGTCCCAGGTGTGGAGGAGGAGATCCACTCTGGGCCCAGGTGTGGAGGAGGAGGAGATCCACTCTGGTCCCAGGTGTGGAGGAGGAGATCCACTCTGGGCCCAGGTGTGGAGGAGGAGGAGATCCACTCTGGGCCCAGGTGTGGAGGAGGAGATCCACTCTGGTCCCAGGTGTGGAGGAGGAGGAGATCCACTCTGGGCCCAGGTGTGGAGGAGGAGGAGATCCACTCTGGTCCCAGGTGTGGAGGAGGAGGAGATCCACTCTGGTCCCAGGTGGAGGAGGAGGAGATCCACACTCTGGTCCCAGGTGGAGGAGGAGGAGATCCACTCTGGTCCCGTGTGGAGGAGAAGATCCACTCTGGGCCCAGGTGTGGAGGAGGAGATCCACTCTGGTCCCAGGTGTGGAGGAGGAGGAGATCCACTCTGGTCCCAGGTGTGGAGGAGGAGATCCACTCTGGTCCCAGGTGTGGAGGAAGAGATCCACTCTGGGCCCAGGTGTGGAGGCGGAGATCCACTCTGGTCCCAGGTGTGGAGGAGGAGATCCACTCTGGGCCCAGGTGTGGAGGAAGAGATCCACTCTGGGCCCAGGTGTGGAGGCGGAGATCCACTCTGGTCCCAGGTGTGGAGGAGGAGATCCACTCTGGGCCCAGGTGTGGAGGAAGAGATCCACTCTGGAGAGAAAGCATAGCTGGAGCCAGCCGGTCCCCCAACTCCCCCCCCACCCCCCCATCTTCCTGCTCATCCCTCCTCCGCCTCCCACTCCTCACTAATAACTCAAAAAAGGGCCGCCATCCAGTTTCTTTCTCTCTTCGGAGGAAAAGTAAGCAAGGAAAGTCTCGGCTCTCAGCAGCGGGGGGGAGGAAGGGGGGAGGAAGGGGGGGAGACAACTGTCCCCCTATCCTCCGGGCTGGAGCCGGCCAAATAAAATAGCAAGTGCTGCACCAGGAAATGGCTAGCCAAACACACAGGGGCCATGAATCTAGGGTTGGCAGGGGCCCGAGGAGCGCTCCATGCGGGACCCCCGGCGTCCTGCGTGACTATAGAGGCCTTTGTGTATTGAGGGACGTCTCTCTCCCCAAATGACTTTAACAGCAATCAGAATCAGGAATCACCGCCGACGTTTCACCCCATCACTCACGTCCAAGCTGCTTCTTCATGTGACTTTTTGGTTTTTATTATTTCAACAAACTAAATGGACGTTGCCATAGTTACGTGATAATCTATTCAAACTGCTGGTGTCATCATCATCGGCCGGGTTGTGACTTCATCCCCGTAGCTACTCATCTTCTGAGAAGAGTATGAAACTTTTCCATATGTGGTGAATATTTAAACAATCTCTGATTCAAAGGATTCAAATAAAATCCTTCCCTTTCATTGGACGGCTAGAAAGTGGGGCTTAGAACGGCTAAGCCCCGCCCCTTCCTGTGGTCCACTTACTACGTACAGCAGTCATTTTGACTGATTGATTTATGGATGTCACACGTTAGCACACGTCATATTTTATTTTATAGGATGAAAAGATGATTGGATTTTGATATAAAAATATGAAGGAATAGATTTTTGGTAATTATTTAAATTCCAGATCATTTTAAAAATATGCTGAATTTGCGGAATGTGATCTGAAAGGGCATTTTTTCATTTAATCTCGACTTTGTTGGCAGAAAATCTTTTATATTTTCACTTTATTTCTAAAACACGGTACATATATAATAGATGATTCAGCAGCATTTGAGTTCTAAACTTGACATTATCCAGAGTCCAACATTGGACCAGTATTGGTCGCCCTGACAACCACGAAACAAGTGTCGCCTTCAATGCCCGAGCGAGAGAAAAAAAACTAGACTGGATGTTTCCGTGGCACGCCGACCTCCCCTCTCTCTCCGATCCCACCCATCGCTCTCTCACCTCCCCTCACCTCGGCCGGGGGAGAGAGAGGGAGGGGGGGGGAGAGAGAATGTGGCTGTTTGCATTAGCTGACCACAGACGAGGGAAGCCAAAGATTACTGCAGCCACCGTGGAAATGCTACAAGTGGGTGGCGATCGCAGGGGGAGCGAAGGTTAGCGAGGACGGAGAATAGTTACTGTATGCATGGGGGGGGGGTGTATAAACGGAGCAGTGTGCCGGGTATGGGACTGAATGTTCCCGTCGGATTTTAATGTGTGCATCGTACATGAGGTGATGTTTGCTTTGTAACATTCATTTAAATCAGCGATTCTTTCATTCCCAAAGTGAAAAATGTGCATTAATGCACTACTTATACATCAAGATGTTGTTGTAGTGTATTTTTATATTCCTAATCTGATATTCATGGTTATATCATATATGTCATCACATAGAACAGACATTTCAAGCACTTTCAAGCACTTTATTCTAAATCCAAGCACTTTTCAAACACTAAAATCCAAGTGTAAAACTTACTAAAATCATTATTTTTGCACATTTTCTTGAACATTCCTGCAGTCGGGGGATGTTCTTCCCACTTTCATTGATTTGTTTTTTTTTTTCTTTTTGAAATATTTTGTGCAAATAAAGTGGAAGTGTTCCCTGTAGCCGGAGCGTGATCGGGTCCCGGGTATTGATCGAGGTGCTCCGAGGAGGCTCGAGGTCAGGAGAGGGTGCTGGTGTGTGTGTGTGTGTGTGTGTTGTGGGGAGTGACTGGTGCATTAGTTAGTGGAATTATGTGGATCACCGCTGCAGCAGCGAGAGGTGCGCTGCTCGGCGGCGGGATTAGATAACGCTATTATGGTAGGATGGTAGCATTAGAAAGGAGCATTAGCATGGATAATTCCACGGATTCAGCAGCAGAGAATCGCCAGAAAATCGCTGCATTATCCCCCAAAGAGATGAGATCCAGATATAGAAAAGGCACCGCGGAGAATCAAACTTGACGGTAAATCTCCGAATTATAAGTCATCACGTTTTCGTGTCTTGTCAGGTAAACAGGTATTTAACGACGGAGGATCAAACGGCTTTTTCCTCGCCGCGCCGGAACGAGCAAAAGACAAAACACTTGCAACAACACTCTCTCCCTCTCTACGTTTCACAGTAAACCACAGCGTTTCCTCTGTGGAGACAAAAGGCATCCGGACATGGAGCGGGCCGTTCCTATAGGCGTTACCACGGCGATGAACTCAGCTGTTCTGTGTTCCCGGCATCACAGATACTGATGGATGAATGTCAACGCTCCAGTTTGACCTCCAGGGTCACCTCGCTGCTAGCATCCTGTCTTTTCAAAATAAACTTCCTTAACTATGGGATACGTGCAGTTTCCGCTTGTCCCTTTTCAAAATAAACTTCCAACACTAAGTTTTACTGACACAACCTACTTGGTTAAGTTTAGGGAAACACTGTAGGTTCAGGTTTAAATAAGTCTGGTTTTAGTTAAGTGTTTCACAGGGGAGGTGAACACCGGTCTCCCGGGTGAAAGTCCCGTGTTTGCGTTTCACACTCTTTAAACCAGGTCAGCTGCTCTGAGCCTCTAAGAATTGAAGAGTTAACAGCAGAGTTAGTTACAAGCCCGGTGGGTCTCCTACAGACACTGAAGGGTACCTTGGGTGTCAGACGTGGTGGTCTCTGGTCCGGGACCGGGTCTGATGAGCTGGGACTGAGACTGGTATGGAGATCTGGAGCTGTAAACAACACAGATGGAGAGGGAGTTACTTCCTGTTCAATCTGAGCCCCGCTGATAACTTCAACATGAATGGTGCTGCGACAGGAAGTGATGGATTTGATGTTTCCTGCAGCAGACGCGTCTCTTCATGCTGGAGACGGGAAAGAAACCGCCGGTCTGCTGCAGGAAACATCAAATCATCCCAAAATAAAAGACCTGGCGGGAGAAGAGACACACATCTGATCTTCATCTTCTACTCATCATTGTTATTTATTTATTTTACATTAGGAAGACATTCATACTATTTATTAAATTAAATGTATAAATGATATATATCTGATAGGAATACATGAGAAATATGTATGACGGAGGATATGAATAATGGAGAAGGGGTGGGGTTAAATAAGTGTATACTTCTTCCCACTCCTTTTCAGATTTTTTTACAAAAACAAGTTATTCATATACCTATAATATTTTATTTTCTGTGTTTATTTTGACATGTTATGACCAGGCGAGTTCAGGAACAAACAGGTGGCTGGAGTATTGTTTGTTTTTTTGCTTTTTCCAGGCGGCGAAGGTGGAGCGGTGAAGCGTGTTGGAGTGGGAGGTCTGTTCATGCTACAGTAGCGGGAGGTGGTACACACACACACGCGCACACACACACACACACACACACACACACACACACACACACACACACACACACACACACACACACACACACACACACACACACACACACACACACACACACACAGCGCGGGTATATAAATAGCATGCCACTATTTTGTCTTTACATATTTAGCTGCTGGATATTTTAATGCAAATTAATGTGGTGGGATTGGAAGAGGGGCGTTTTTTCTTTTTCTGTTGACTGGAATTAGTGTTGTGAGCGAGCTTTTCTTCTCCATTCTCTTGCCTTTTCTTTCTCCCCGCTCCAAATTACAGCTATTAAGACGAGACTGGTGTGAGCCAAACACGGCGCTCCACTTAATGTGATTTCCCCTCGGCTGAGACGGGAATAAGAGGCGATGATTCATGGAGCACCAACAACAAGAGGAGCTGGAGACGGGAAGATGTCCACCTCCGACACACGCTTGTTTCCGTGCTCCAGTTGTGCTGCGATTATTGCTTGTGTGTGGATGAGCTTAAAAAATGAACATTATGATTTATGACATCCTGCGTTTAGTGGCGACTCGTCACTAATCTAATGAATGGAGCGTCTTAGAAAGGAACATGCAAATAGCCACTTCCTGTTTCCAGGAACGCAGATGTGGCTTTCAGGGTTCCTACACCTTCTCCAAAGTCAAAATCAAGCACTTTTCCAGGTGTATTTCCATGCTTTTCCAGCACCTTCCAGCTGTGGTAAACTCTGTGGAAAATCCAATCATCAGTATTCAGTCTACTTATTATTGCACTTCTTCTTTTCTTTGTGTATCATATGTGTCATCACATAGAACAGACATTTCAAGCACTTTATTCTAAATCCAAGCACTTTTCAAACCTTGAAACACTAAAATTCAAGTGTTTTCAAGGGTTTCCAGCACCCGTATGAACCCTGGGTTTTCTAGCTCCCCCCAACGCTCACACACAACCCGAGAGTAATGTGACAGCAGCGTGCCGGCTTCTCCTCCACGTCCGCCACGCCAGCTTTCAACACCCGCCATTGGCAGAATTGCGTTTGACAGCTCTCGCCGATCGGGCCGGGCTCCAGGGACGCCGTGCAGGAAAGAGCGCCGCGGTCCGGGAACAGGACAACAAAGGCGTCAGCGCTGAGAACTTCACCGGGGGGGTGGTGGGGGGTTGTGGTGCAGTCGTGCCGGGCTCAACCCCAAGATCTGGTTTCATCACATACAGCTTAACAGCCATGTTAAGAAAGCGTGAGATAAGGCGACAGGGAGGAGGCGAGGCGAGGAGGCCATCTGAAGGAGTCCGGCGCTGAACACTGAACGTGTGAGTGCTGACAGCAACGCAGACCCCTTATGGAGGGACTCGTAACACCCGAGCCAGGATGGATCAGAGATCCTGCAGAGCAGCAGGCAGCGAAAGGCCGTCGCTCACAGCTCCGTCCTTCACCACAGACTGCTGGAGCGTACATGACTGTGATCAGGAGGAAAATATAGTCCTGCAGACAATAAACCTGACTCGCTGCAGGTCTGCAGCGTCTGAATCCCAGGGCCAAGCGGTCTGCCCCCCCACATACATCAAGGCTTAATGCAGCCCCGCGGGGGCCGGCAGCGTTGGCCGAGACAAATGACAGTTCAGCGAAGGTGGGGTCCACCGTGGCGGAGCTCTGGCCTCTGGCGTCCCGTAGCAGCCTGCAGGACGGAGAGGCCCCCGTGTGCAGGGAGGGCAGGGAGGCCTCACTCCAACCGGCTAATGGGTCCCCAGACTACCGGGCTTGACCTCACAGGCTCAGCACATTCATTATCAGCCGGTTAGCGGCTAGCTGCGGCTAGCTGCAGCTAGTGGACTAGAGCTTGCTGGACATTATTATCATCATTATTATGTGGAAACAGCAACCTCTAGACTAATTCAATTCTGACTCCTTAACAGCAATAAGTCGTCTACCAATAAACTCCATGTCAGCCTTTACATACTATACACAGGGTTCCTCCACTTTATTCTAAATCCATGCACTTTTCAAATGTTTTCAAGGATTTCCAGCACCCGTACGGACCCTGAAAACAGATAAAAACGCCACTATTCTTGACCACTCCCGTCTCTTTACGCCTCCTCTCATCGGAGAAAAAAAAAGCCCTCTGCAGATCACAGCAGTCCGTTTTCCATTTTCCAGCCGGTGCACAACCTCCCGAAGTCTCCTCATCTTTATGCAGCTATCATTTTTTGCTCCAAAAGACGGCCGCCCGGCCTGCAGCAGCATCCCACAGCGCCTGTGAACTCTGCATACATTATCTCTCTCTCTCATGCGGGGAGGAAACCGGCCCCCATTTATCAGCATCCTCCGAATCCCCCCACCACCCCCGCCGCCGCCTGGCAAGGCACCTGCTGCTAGTACCAAACTCCAAACCCGGCTGAGGCCTTATCGGCACATCACGAGGCGGGGGGATGTAGATTGGCTGAATCTGCAGCTAAAACAAACAAAAGAGAGGAAGCTCCGTCACATCTGAAGGTGAACGGGGGGGAGACCGAGTTTAAGGGATGGATTACGGGGCGGCTTTTTGAAAGGCAGCGCTAACTGGGGCACGGGCGTCTGGCACGCTCCCCCCTCGCTGGTGCCTTAATGATTTCTAATGCCGCTAAACAGTACGGCTCCGTGAAAGCCCCCCTCCACCCGCTTTTCCACCGGGGACGCGGCCGCAAATCTCCCATCGCATGTTCCCTTTGTTGATTTTTGTGAGACAACAACACGGCAAAACGCTTATCTCCATTACAGACCAGCACCACGGGGAGCTTTCTCAAAGCCTTTCACCCAACGCCTTATTAGCAGCTATTCCCTTCTGTCTCCCTCATCCTCCAACTGGGAGCACATAGAGGGAGAGGGAGAGAGGAGCATTATCCCAGCCTCACTTCTTCTCCTTCCCCGATTCCTCACCACGTCTATTCACACTGGGCCACTGGGCCTGGATGCCGTCGACTCTCCCTCTCCTCTCACAGTCTTAGCCCTGAATCACACACACAAGAAGAAGAAGAAAAGCATTTCCAGTTATTTATAAGCACCAAACAAAAGGGTTGGCTGTTCATTTCAGAGGCTGTAAGAAGATGAGGCTTCCTTTTGTGCTCGTTTTGTATTCAGAGAAAAACAAAAACAGGGATAATGCCGTCGACGCCGATAGCTTTATATATTAGTGACTCAACGATAAGCTATTGGTGTAAAGTGGCGTGTGATTGCAGAAGGTTAAGTTTCCTGCTCCAGCTTAAAGGATAGAGTGTGTAAAGTCAAGTTATTTAAGGGGAAACTCTGAAGAAGTGACTCCTGCAGCATCGACAATAAGATCTGCATTTTTTTTTGGTTCCTCCCCAGAAGTACAGATTCCTGCAGCCTGTTTGTTCAGTGTGTATTTGTTTCTCCGTAGTCCTGGGATTAATTATCATAACCATATGCCTGGCTAATACATCTCTCTCCAAGCCAATCGTGTGGCCGCCTGCTACTTCTCCATTTTAATTACAGCTAACATCGTTAGCCTGATTTGGTGTTTTTCCTGCTTACTTCTGAATTCATCATTTAAAAAAGAAAAAATACAGAGGAATGTGGGGGTGCTGGAATAATTAAGTGACAGTCTAGCACACGGGGAGAAAAAACATGAATTCACACTTGTGAAATTCAAAGCAGGAGACGGCGTTACCTTTTTTTTTTTGGCAAAACAGTCCAATCACAAAAAACTTGAGATTTTAATTTCGACTTCCTCGACACCCAAAAAGCAGCTTCACACCACAAAGACAAATCTGCTGCTCAGGTGTGAATATGTTGATGATGTGCGGCGGCGGCGACGGCTTTGAAGGTGAGGGGACGCGGCGGGAAAGTGCTGCTAATGTATCTGGGAAAGAAGTGGTGTCATGGGTTCAACCTCGGCTCATATTTTACCAGCTTTGGCTGAGGGCCAGACAAGTTTTGTCTGGGTGTGGCGGGGGAGGAGAGGGGGGAGGCGGGGGAGGAGATAATGACTGCTGAGTCAATCAGCGCCAGCGGAGATGGTGTTAGGTCAAAGTCACGGTGTGGAGGGGGGGCGGTCTTTCACGCTGACGTCATGATGTAACGCTATTAGCTGTTGCTTGTGATGACACCTAACAACGGGCTCCGTATCGCCGTGACGACGGTAACCACATCCCGTTTCTGCAACGTGGCGTTCAGGAAGCATTAAGCATTCTGCTCCCAGGTAATGACACGCTCGCTCCTCTGTTTTCACCTTATTCCAATAAGAAATCATCCATTATTTAGCTCCCAACCTCTCGCCTCCCCCCCACCTCCTTCCCCTCCCCCACCAGCCTCCCCTCGGATCAGGGCACCCCCGCTGATTCTCACTTCAAGGACGAACGTGGCGGAGAGGAGAGAGAGGAGTCGACCCGTAGTCACCAGACAGGAGAGGGAGGGAGACAAAGTAACACACACACACACACACACACACACACACACACACACACACACACTCTCAGAAGAAATGTGTGTGACCCAAATATACGCTGCTTTGTACTCTGGTTCAAAGTTTCCTGTCCTCTCCACCAAACATTCAAGGAGAAGGAAAAAACACAACAATGAATAAATCATACGGCAACTGAAAACGTACTGTAGTTCCTGGAGAGAGAGAGAGAGAGAGAGAGAGAGAGAGAGAGAGAGAGAGAGAGAGAGAGAGAGAGAGAGAGAGTTGAAAGTGAAATGGGAAAGAGCAAACACCTCTTTGGTCTTTTGATGGCGCTCTCTTATGGAACATGGTATTTCTTGATTCCCTCTTAAATCCGTCATCAGTCGAGCTAATAACTCCACGTAAGTGCCGCTGTGAAGCGATAGATCACATGCGCCGGGCGCCGCCGTTCCCCTGTGAACGCTCAAATTACGGGAGCCAAACAGTTGGAGAGCCTATTAACCGACTCCAGACTTTGATTCAAAGTGCTGTTTTTTTTTTATTGCTCCACGTCTCAAATTAACAGATTAGGTTTGATATGCACGGGACGCTGGCGTTAGCTCGGAGCGCTGCAGAACAAACGCCTGTAAATGTGTGGTTTCCTGTTTTTTATTCACTAATCCCGACAGTACTACTCTATATGGATCGTTTTGTTTCTACTGATAGATTTACTCAGTTTTAAGACCAAATACATGATCCCAACAGGGCCGGAGGCTTTTTAACTCCACCTCCCACAGGAAAAAGACTAAAAAACGCTATATTTAGTACTTGGAAACTTACTTGGAGTCACCCAATTGAATCATATTTTATCGGCATTAAAGCTGCACCTTTTTTGGCCACTTGGTGGCAGTAACACAAGCTGCAGACACAACACTGACTTCATGAAGTTGACATCGCCGTTATCGTTAACCGCTGACTGAATGGACGCGTCTCGTAGGTTTCACAAGGCCACTATCATCGAGTCACATGGTCGGATATGAACAGAAGAAGACGGTGGCGGCCTCTAGTGGCTGTCGTAAATATGGCGGGAGTAACGGAGTAATTCTGGTGACGCTAAAGCAACAAAGAAACCAAACAAAACACGGGACTTTCATGTGAAAGCAAAAGAAACGTTGAGTCATTCGAAAAATAACGTACCGATCTAAACCCAAACCACGATCTTTTCCTAATGCTAGCCAAGTAGTTTTGTGCTGTTTTGTTTAAATTCACATCGTTAAGTCTCACTTTCACACACACATGGAAAAAAGCTAAATTAATATTCATTTAGAGTTTTGTTTCTTTAGCAGCAACGAGAGTGAAGCAAACGGCTGTAAAAGCAAGACAAGAAGCTGAAAGACACTAAAGCACACCTGCCACACAGTTTGTGACCATATTAAGCAGGTGTGTTGGTTCCTGGCGTGACGGCTCTGAGGCTCAGGCAGACCCACCAGAGGAGCTGTCAGGAGGCGGGCCGATCCCCCACTTAGCGGCTCTCAAACTCCAAATGAAGGCTATCATCAGATCCCGGCGGTGGGCTGTGACACAAACGCCATCGCTCCGTCTATCACAAGAGAAAGCTGCTAATGATGATGTTTTTCTTCAAGTGCACAAACATCCAAGTCCGGTGAGGTTTTATGCGACAGAAAAACGTCTTCCCGCATTACGCTTTTCTAACGGCGGGGAAGATGTTTATCATTTCCCTTGAAAAAGAAACTGGGGCTAGACGCACGCTCTCCTAATGATGGAATCTTTTGATGTTTAAATTAGGATATCACACACGAGGAGCTATCCTCTCAGGGGCCGCACCTTCTTATGACAAGATTAGCAGCAAAGCAAAAGCCATTACTGTGGTTTATTCCACAGGCAGCCATCCGGAGAGGGGAGACGAAGGTGGAGTCCAAAAAAAAGGAGAGGAAGTGAAAATCAGAACCCTAGAAAACGGGGTACACACTCTTTATAGATCCCATCGTATTTATAGACACCTTCACTTCATGTCTCTGTCAGCCTGTCACCATGTCAGCCATGTCAACTTTTACAGATTTTTGCCGTCTCTGCTGTCAACGCGGCGTACAGCCATAAGAATTAATAACGCTGACAAGTGCCGAGACGGACTACCTAGCATCATGCACCGACTCCCACGAGAGCCAGGTAGCCCACATGTGTGTTCACAGGACTAGAAAGGGACAAAAGAAAAACATATTTCCTGGGGTTTGATAGCTGTTATAGCACACCTGGATCCTCGTAAAGAACCGTACCACAGTGTGACTTATTGGGGACAGGAACTAGCAACATGTGATCCAGATCTGGTCCTCTACCTAAAATATGTGGCTCCTTAAGTTTGAATTATTTCTTTATCTGTCAAAAATAGATCCAGATGAGTATAAAACCCCTTTATGGTGATTAACGGCTCACACGTGGACAGCTCCTGGTGCTGAAATGAGACTTAATGGGACTCAGATGACAAACAGATTAAGAATAAAGCCGAATCCAAACACAAATTCTCCTCTATTATTTAACTAAAAGACCCACAATCGGCAACAGGATTATATTATTATTATTGGCAAACACACAGATGACAAATAAGCTGCAGATAAACACACTGTTGTGTTAGATGGACACAATGTCTTTCAAAGGCCACACCTTCATTAGCATTACAAACCCTCCTCAGGACGAGTAAACGGAACGTGTTATTGTATTTCTCAGCAAATCCATGAAAAGAAGTACATTCTTAATAACGCAAATAATTAAAAATAAACCAACATCTCCATCAAACTGCTAAAACCTGCTGCTTTCTATCTGGCCACTGAACTACACACTGTATGTTACAAGTGGATGTGGTCACTGTGATGTCACAGAGGGCGGAGCTAAGTACAACCCAACCCTGAGTAACATTACTTGTAACGTTTAAAGAGTTGAAAGAGTTAAAGTTTTACGACGCAAACATGTACGACGCCGTGGTAGTGACCTGTCAATCACAAGGTAGCCCCGCCCCCTAAAGCATTACCCTCCTCCACATAGGGATGTAAGTTAGTTTTTTACAATCAGAGGGGTCGCCCCCTAGTGGCCAGCAGAGAGAATTCAGGTTTAAGGCACTTCGGCATCGGCTTCACTTCTTTCAGCTGCACGTTAAACCACAGGAAATCATTTCACTCCAATAATGGCAGCCTGTAACAGGTATCTCTCACTCACGCACGCACGCACGCACGCACGCACGCACGCACGCACGCACGCACGCACGCACACTGAACAGAGACATTACCTGGGCTTTCATGGCGTGAGAGTGGCGGCGGCGGCGGCTGCTACAGCACTGAGAGCCCTCCACCTCTCCACTCCTTCCTCTCGCCTCGCCGCCAGCGGTCGGGGGAAGAGAGCGCCGTCAGGACCATAAAGAGAGGGGCCGGCGATGGCGGGCCCTCCGAGGCCCTTTTCACGCTCTCAGGTGGAGTCACAAGGGCCCACTTCATCGCCGTTACCCGGGGATGGGAAATACATAGCTTCTCTTTAAAACTCTGACCCGGCCTTTTAGTCCGGTGCGCTGGGGGCCGATTATCCTCACTCACCCTTTTGAAAAATTCATACCAACACACACACACACACACACACACACACACACACACACTCACGCAGAGATATAAGCACATTAGAGAATGAGAGAGTGCCACACACACACATACAGTAGACCCATCCGCCAAGTGGCTGGTACAGGCAGAGGCTGCACACAGATCTATATTTAAGAGGGAGATTCGGCGAGCGTTTAACCTTGAAGCGGAGGTGACTTTGAGTGAGTCACGGCGGTGTGGGAGTAGCGTTCCGTGGGCGCCGGCGAGCTGGATTTCCTGCTGCCGCTGAGTCAGACAGTCACTCCGTCAGAGAACTGAAGGCTTTGGCTATCTGAAGACGACCTTGGAGGGGCTCACAAAGGTAGAACATGAATGTTTGTAAAAGTTTGCTGCCCCGGCTCCTAATCTGGTCCCGGCCAGAGACGGCCCGCCGCTAAACCCGCTCACGGTCTCAGCTTCTGTGTGACAGTTGAAACAGACCGCCGCAATGTGAAATTCAAGCAGAGATAAACAAACAAGCGAGTCATCAAAGTCAGGTTTCTGTCTGTGTGTGTGTGTGTGTGTGTGTGTGTGTGCTCGCCCCCAGCTATGTTTACTCATTAGCTCGCCGCGTCCAGCACCTTGCTAGATGAAAGACGGAGCCGAGGCCTGATAATGAACACAATGCAGTTAACAGCAAACAAACAGGACCCGACACACAACCCCCCCCCCCCCCCCCCCCGGTCCACGTCGCTGGATCGGATCCTTATTAGAACAACACAATCAATCAAGACTTTCAGACGGGATCTGGTTTTGGGGACAACTGTTCTACGGGGGTTTATGTCGATGTAGGTGGTTTGTTACAGGTTGTTTTTTGGTTTATTTTAACTGCAGAATTCTAATCAGAGCTTTTATTTTTGGGATCTGATCTCTTCATATTTTGTGGACGAGGTCAGACTGTAGCTTATATAACCTCGACACGTCGTCCCAGCTGCTTCGAACGCTGTCAGCTGATTGGACGGGCGGCATCAGAGGTCATGGATCCGGTTTAAAAGGCAGAGCCTGCAAGTAAGAAAATATCAAAGTATCAAGAAGATAGTGATATTATATGAGTTTTTGATGAATAGTTTAAACATGAATTATTGATTTATGGACATAAATGTGTTTTGTGAGGTCGCAGTGACCTTTAACCCCCAACATCTAGTTTCATCTACTTGTGTATATGTAATAAAACTTCCTGCAGATGTTTCACATTAAAAGCTCCCAGGATGAGCTTGACTTATTCTGGGAGCTTTTCGTTTGAAACAGTTTCTTAAATAAATGATTTAATGGGGGAAACGGTATTCTGTATTTATATATGATGCCATTAAAACGGAGGCTTTTTCACCCCCCGAAATGTTTTTTTCCCGGGCTGTTATTAGCTTGGTTTGTTATTCTTGAAACGGCCTTTTATACGAGGACTTTACAGCATCAGAAAATATCCTCTTGGGCGAGACAAGTTAGCATCTGCTGTGCTGAGAACTACAGTAACTACTGTGTTTACAAGGCTGTTGTGTTTGTCTCCGGCGGCGGCGGCGGAGCCTACAGGGTGACAGAACAGCAACGCGATCCTCCGTGTAGCGCTGGCTCGCTGCTGCTGCTCCTCTTATTAAGTCCACAGCCATGCCAAGCGTTTGTACACAATCCTCTGTTGTTTGGGGAGAGCGCGGCGCTAGGTAGCGTTAGCATCACCCGGCAGCCGAGCCCAGGATGAAAGCGTGTGTTTCAAGTGGAGGAATGCCAGTCAGCCATGAATCCCTCTCTTCCTCTTCGTCTTCCTCCTCTTCCCTGCAGCATCTCACCATCTAATCCATGACCACAGACGGCCCCCTCATTACCGCCAAATTACATGCAAATTTCCCCAAATAAATGAGTTTTAAGTACTTGACAACCTGTCAGCCTTGGAATATTGAAATATCCTGACGGCGAGATAAACAATCAACAATAATCACGCTATGCAAATTTGGTATTTCCTGCACAATTAGGAGAGGGAAAAACCCACTATAAATAACTGGACACACAAAGGCTTCTGGCGTTTGTTCAGCTTCTGAACAGATACGGATGCAAATAAAAGATTCTTTAGGATGTAATTGATTCAAACGTCGCTGCGCCTCCTCTGCCTCCCTTTTATTGTTCTCCTGCCTCTTGTTTTTTTCTCTCTCTCTTTATCTCGCCGCTTTCAATATACACAGATAATGGCTGATGTAAATGAGTGAATGAGAGAAAGGAAGGAAGACAGAAAGAGTGGCGAGGAGGATGTGAATCACCCTTTCGTCTACCTCTTGTTTTGTCCTTTCAAGTGCTTCGCCGCCGCTTTACAAAAAGAGAGAGATGTGTGCAAAGTAACGGCTCTTATGAAGTGGATCGGAGATGACTGTGGAATTGAATGCATGCTGGGAAACGGCGAGCTCTGTCCGTTGCTTGTGAAGGAGATTACTGTGCCCCCCCCTCCTCCCTCACACCCGCTCCTCCACAACACTCAGAGATTAAGACTGACAAGAACATATCAAGTCATTCCAGGACAAGCACATCTCCCACTCTCATCTCTCCTCCCTGGGCATTTCTTCTGGAAATACTTCTTCTTCTCTGACTGCCTCGTTCCTCTTCATGTCTCCGCCGCTCAGCGTCTCGTCCTTCATCTCAGCCGTCCTCTTCATTTGTCCGTCTCTTCTGTTTGTCTCAGAGGTGGTGTGAGTGCCGGGTCTGACCCCAGACCTCCAGGATCAGGACATCCATTAGTGGGAGCTACCGTCTTCATCCCTCCCGCTGGGCCTCTCCATCTGTCTGAGACGGGTTCAGGTTCAGGTTTTAGTACCCATGTTTGGGGGGGGGGGACCAGAATCAAGGGTCTTCAGCTGTAGGTTGAGGCGATTCCTGACTTATCATCTGATCACAATGGGCTTCTAGTGTGTTTGTACACACACACATTTTACTTTGTATTTAAATATCAGCATGCAAGCACTTAAACATTTAAATTTACAATTTCATCTGTCCTCTTAAGTTAAGTGAGTTATGGCATTCAAATAAGTGAATGGACGACTAGAAATCTCTACATCCTTCATTTATCAGATAAGAAGTGGAGCAGCAAAGGATTCTGGGTCGGCGAGAGGGATGCACAGACGCCGACGCACCGGGCCGATACCGACTCTCATGGCTGCATCGGGTATCTGTGGCGATATCTACTTTAGAGTTATAGAACTGGATGTCTGAGTGTAAGTTTTATAGCTAGAGAGATGACGACAACCTCTAGTTTTGGTGCTTTCGACCTTTGACCTTGCCGTTGGCACGCAGGGCCGACACATCCGGCTCATCACCACCGTTCCTTTCTTTCCATGCAGAGCTGCGGCTTCCAGGGCTCCTGGTCATCCGGTGCACATTCCTTTCATCTCCAGCAGGTAATCCAGCCATGACAGCAGCCGGGGGTTACCGTGGTTACCTTAAAGCACCACACACTGAGGGGAGGCTGAGGGGATCTTTCTCAGAGTGTAGTGGTGGACACCTGGGCTTGTGGGAGATGACATGGGGGGAGCGGGGGGGTTGACGAGAGGAGCCGTTATCAATCACAGGCTGCTCTATTAATTTCATCAAGGCAGCGGCGCCGGCTGACATTAAATGACACGCTGGTTGGTCCGATGGCGTCCCTGAGGTGGCAACACGGCCAGCCGACGCTTTTGAAATGCAAATCAGGCTTTAACCTTAAACAGAGCCGCCCGGCCGAAATTATCTTTCTGCCTTCAAGTCAGGTGCTCCCCTCCCTCCTTGCTTTTTTCCCTCCTCCCTTCCCCCGTTCCTCCCCCCCCCACCCTTGTTCCTCCTCCAAGTTGACCCCTGGGGTAGCGGAGATGGAGAGAGCATCTTTAGAAGAAGCGACAGATAAAGGCAAAGGTGGAGGAGGGCGGGCGGGCGAGGGAGGAGGGCGGGAGGAAGGGAGCGGCGGTGCTGACACCAGCATTCTGTCCTGATGAAGGGCCGAGGAGCGCCACCGCCAAAGCCCAGGGATGAAGACGTCTCAAGGGCGAGGAAGCATGGGGAGGGAGGGGTCGGAGTGCATCCACTCCCTAGGATGACCACACGCAACCCGCCTCCTCCTGTCCGTCTGATTCCCCCACGCTGAGGAAGGTGAAGCTGCCTCAGCGCCACAGAGGGAAACTTCAGGCCTCCAAAATAAAAGCCCGCTGAAATCGGTATGCAGCCGAGGTGCCTCCTGGCCTCTGGTTTCCAGAAATCCCCCTTTGGAGGAGCCGCGCCATTAGAGCTGTCAATATTGTGAAGCATTAGCGTTGGCCCAGACAAGGAAGGATTGGTTACCAATATGCAAGGAGCTGCCATTGTTCCTGGAAAAGGGCTTTTTTTCCTTCCTCTTTCTTCTTTATCTGGGCAGACTGAACACATTAATTTTAATTGAGACATCAGACGGGAGTGAAACAGAGAGCGCTGCCTGGACAGGCGGCAGATACAAGATGGAAAAAAACAGTCAGACAGTGAGTTAAAAAAAAGAAAGAGAGAAGAGGGAGAGGAAACGGGGGCTGAAGAAAGGAGGTCCCCGCGGCAACACAAACAAACATATGATAAACACATGAGAGCTATCTCTGTCTTTATCTTTCTGCCTCTCCTCCGTCTCTCTCCGTCTCATTCCTTCCTCCTCTCTCTCGTGTCTTTAAAGAACAAAGCCACGCTAAGCAAACTCTTTCGGCACACAGATTCTCCACACGTCGCCTCCATCTCCACGGCGACGCCGTTCACTGTAAACAGCGTTCTGTACAGTCGACGCAAATCCAGATCCATATGACTCAGCAGGCTTCACGGCAGCCGGGGGGGGTTTAGTGTACTGTACTTACAAATACTACAATCTGCAGCAAAACTTTTACAAAATGTGTTTTAAAGACCACAACACTGTAATTGGGCTCTTTACATTTTTATAATTATTATTTTATCGTGTTTTAAAGGCAAATCTGAAAATGTGAAGAATACTTTTCTTTCCAGACTCCTCCTCTCAAGATTCAGATGCTAATTTAAAAAAGAAATGTTCTTCAAATTGGAAACAGGTTGAAATGTTTCCTCCACTTGTTTTATTAAGACTCAATTACAGACAGAATCCACTTCATGAAAGCAAAACATGGAGGTTTAATAAAATGTAAAGACTTGAATATGCTAATATGAGTGTGCAGAAGACTGCTGCACCGTGTGTGTGTGTGTGTTTCCATGCATGTGTGTGTGTTTGTGTGTTCAGCAGCGAGGGGGAGGGAGGGAGGGAGGGGGAGAAAACGAGGAGCTAAGCCCGGGATGTTAAGCGCGGGGAGACACCTGGCACAGAAACTTAAGTGCTTCCACCAAGTATCATCAACCCGAGATTAAAAGCGTGGAGGGGGAATAGCGGGAGGAGAGGGATGCAGAGTGAGGAGGAGGGAGGGGGGGATCGTGCATATGACAAGATGGGGGGGATAGAAGGAGAAGAGAGGGAGGAGGAGGAGGGGGAAGGCAGAAACACAGTGAGGAGGGTACTGGAGGTGGAAACAGATCATAATAATAAGGGAGTTATTTCCACTGATTGGTGACATGTGGACTAAACGATATACAAGCTGGAGAAATCTCCAAAAAGCTGGATCCTCGCAGCGTTTAAAAACACACAACAACCGCCAGAATTGTAGTCCCAAGCATGTTCCTGGTGAAAGCACACGGCCTGATTACCAGCGAGGCTTCCTCAGATGTCTGCGTGTGGAGGGCCGACTGATTACTGTGCACAAATACCAGGCTGATATTCTCCCGTTCCATGGCAAACAACAGGATGTGTGTGTGTTTCTGCTCCAACTCGTCCCCAGAAATCGGTGTTTTGATTGCAGAAAGTAACTGCGTGTACGCCTCTTTAAAAAGACGTCTATGCTCTCTCTCTCGTCCCCGTTCGCCGCCGCCGCCACTCCGGCGAATGGTTATTATTATCGTCATCAGCGGAGAGAACGGTGAAATCAGGGCCCTGACAAGCAATCTCTTCTCTAGCTCAACTCCACCCGCCCGCCGCCGTCGCTGCAAGAAATATCCACCGTCGCAATTATTATTTAATCCGGCTTCGGGTACCAGAGTCGTTCTAGAACAGAGAGATGACTGCAGGCTGAGAAATCAGTCTTTTTCTGCCCCCCAAAACATCAACACTATATTTTCAAGCTTTTACATGATGTTATTGAACATGATTGCCCTAAATATGCCAATTTCTGCAAAAATATCTAGATTTTTTGGTGTTAAAGAGAAATCTTTGGCTCAATTCTTCACTGGATTACAGAAAAATCTGATTTCATGGCTTCTTCTTGGTGTTTCTTGCAGGGCGTCTGCCTCTCTCAGTGCACTTGTGTTCATCCTGCAGGCGTGTTGACGAGAGGAGGCTTACGACCGCCACCACTACACTCCGCCGCCGCCATTCACAAGCCGCCACCACTACACGCCTAATAGCGTTTCAAGTGTTTTCTCCGGGAACTCAACTTCGAATCTCACGACAGAAAAACAGGACGCCAGTTTCATCCGTCTCCGGCGTGGACGCGGTCTCCGGATAACAGCACGGAAAAAGATCAGATCTGAGGTCAGATAGAGACGATGACGGCTGCCGTTGCCGTCGGTGATCAGGAGGAATTCATACGGTATTCAGGGAGGAAATTAAATGAGCAAATTAGATGACCCCGCGGGGCCACAATAACTCCATTCTGGGGCCGGTGAGTCATGAGTGCAGATTCTCCCCGTCTGGCAGTGAGTCAGGTAGAGAGCCCGTCTGTCTGTCTGTCTGTCTGTCTGTCTGTCTGTCTGTCTGTCTGTCTTCAGGACACTGGAGAAGAGCTAAAGTTAAGCTCTTTCTGCAGCTTAGCATCGATAATCCAACCGACAATTCTCCTCTGGTTGTGAACCCAGAGAGAGGATGAAAGATTTAGACTTTCACCCTTGGTCTCTGAAGCCTCGCTCTCTCTCTCTCTCTCTCTCTCACCTATCCATCCTCGCTCTCCTCTCCCGTCTGTTTGTCTCTCGTTATCCTTCACCCCCACGACTCGGGAGAGAAAAGATCTGGTGATGATTATTTCACAAGCGAGCCGATATCATCTTTCTGGCTTCTTCTTCTTCTTCTCATCCAGGAAGCACTGATCTGAGATCTGCCTCCAGCCTATTGAACAACTATTAGCAGCCTGTCAATATGGATCCCATTCAAAAAATTTGTCATCTGCAAAGAATATAAAATAAGGGTTCTAATAATGGGGGAGTTACACAACTACATATTTTACTCGCCTTAAAATGTTTAAAAAAGAAGTCGTCTAGTTGATTTGAGGTTGTGTAAAAATGGGAGATTGATTTTTTTAAACACATATAACATCCATTTTTTTCTCACGAGCAAAACCCAAAAGAAAGCAAAAAAGAGTTAAGATTGTTTGGTCAAATCCTCTCATTATAACTGTTCCTGTAGTTATAAAAGGCCTAATCGAAACTCTTTTATTGTGAAATATCTATTAGTTAGCTTCTATTATTAGCTCACTGTAGTAAACAAAGTGAGAAATCACTTGAAAACAGTGATAAATAATAATGAATAATAAGAAGTGATCTGGAGATTCGGGCTAGAAGCAGACTCGGTCGTGCTTTAACTTTTTTTGGGGGATAAAAACTTTCAGTGATTGAGTTCACATTTCACGATGCTCAAATATCACGCCGACTATAATCACGACTGCTGGAACGGCTAATTACAGCGCCGGCGCTGACATCCGTTTAAAGAATTAAAAAGCAGAGGCGGTTAAAACAGACAAAGGGTTGAGGGAGAAAAGCAGAGAAATTAAAGCCAGAAAACTGATCTCGTCCTTTGCGAGTGCTTCCTCCCACTGATCCGAGCTGTAGTCCCGGCTCATTTGGCAGCTCGCGTTGCCCCTCGACTGGCATCTGACGGCTTTGATGTAAGTCGGCAGACGCCAGCCCATCGCCGTGGTAACCTGTGTTTGAGGAGTCTGCGAGCTGCCCTCTCTACATCCCCTCTCTCTCTCTCTCTTTCTCGGCTGCGATCCTTTTGTGTCCGCCTCTCTCCGCCGGGTAATGAGCCGTGCAGGACTGCCATCATTCGGCGTAGTCATGTAGAGAGAGACGGGAGGGGAGACAGAAAACGGGTGAGACGGCGAGAGGAGAGAGTGGGGACACCATGTTTTCCCTTACCTCCTCCCTAATCAGGCAACCGTCTCCCAACCAAACACCACACAGCAATTAGACCTGACAGTACTCCGACTCCCACAATCCCACCAGGACTACACATTCAGACACTCAAATCAACACGGGAGGCGGGGGGAAACCTCTAAAGACAGAGAGAACAAAAAACTAGAAAACCTCGGCGTGGCCGGATGTTTTCTGGTGAAAGTGGTCCTGACTGAGCCGGGGGTTCGATGCCGTCCCCAGAGAACCCGTCGGAACAGTATAAGCTTCATGAGCAGGGAGCTAATTGGGATAATTAGTTTGTTACCTCGCTCGTTATGGCATTTTAATGTGGATTCCGAGGGGTGTTTTATTTGAAGCACGTGGCTCAGTGTAGACGACCAGCTGACGGCGAGCAGGTAGAGTTACAGGAAGTCACTCAAAACCACAGACTCGTATGGAAAAACACAAGAACCCTCACCAGATTAAATAGCAGTAATCTGCCAGTGTGTTGAGCTCGTTCCAGGAGGATTCTTGCCTCCATCCTGGTGAGATCTCTCTGCTTGTGTGTCGGTTAATGATTTTCTAAAAAGAAGACATTTCAACAGCTTCCAGAGAGACGGGACCTTAAACTTGTTGCATCCAGCTGGGAGGTTAAGTGCGTAGGCGGGGAGAGATGGCGAGGGCAGAAGCCAGAGAGAAGTTGTTTTTTAACTCTTCCTCTTCCCTCAAACCTTCATGATGTGTAAACACCAGTTGATCTAAACCCAGGGCTCCTCCACCTTCTCCAAAGTCACATTCAAGCACTTCAAGGTGCATTTCCATGCTTTTCCAGCCCCTTCCAGCTGTGGTAAACTCCATATTTGTATCAATCCAATGGTCAGTATTCAGTCTACTTATTATGTCACTTGTTCATCACATTAAATGAGATGTTATTGTCCTCTAAACAACCAACATGATGTTTGGAGACAGCTTTTTACAGAAGGACCACAAATGAAAGGAAAACTAATTCCACTAACAGATCCACAGAAATATAATCACCAACTATTTTCATCATCTGTTCATCATCAAAAGTCATTTTTCATAAAGAAATGTCAGAAAATGCTTTATTCTAAATCCAAGCACTTTCAAACCTTGGAAACAGGACTTCCAGCACCCGTTGGAACCCTGCTGAATGTAACGTCTGAACCGGATGAGCGGAGCGTCCGCCTGATGATAGCGGCGCCGTGACACCTCCTCCCTATCTCCCTCTTCAAGAAGCCATTTCAAACTGCACACACATCAATAGCCGACTCTCTGGAGCAAAGCACGGCAATAATTTCAGATAAATCATTCCCTCGCGGAGCCACTTGATGCGTTCAAACGCACCCGTGACCTTCAGCTCTGCCTCTTTCTACATCATATAGCCCGGGAATATAAAAGCTTATTAGCTCAGAACATTGTTGATACGTTTGTTGGAAGGCGATGCACTAATGAGGCGTTGCAGGAAGCGAGCGGACGCCCCGACTTTTCCTTTTGGAGAGAGTCTTTTTTCCAAGAGGAGCACAATGCACCGCTAATGGCATCTCTTTCAGCAAATGGGCAAATAAAAAAAAGGAGAGATGAAGTGCAATATTGCTTTACCATATCAAAGGAAGTGGCGTCCGCGGCTGTCTGTTGATGGGTGGACACGTGAGGGATGCAGACAGACAGGTGGATGAGCTGCCAGAGAGAGAGACAGACAGACAGGGAATCAAATGACATCATAATAAACGTGAGTTGGTTCAGGAGAAGACTCAAAAAAGACACATTGGAGATGAAAGAGTGTTTTACTATAACTATACATCACACACACACACACACACACACACACACACACACACACACACACACACACACACACACACACACACACACACACACACACACACACACACACACACACACACACACACACACACACACACACACACAGCAGCTCAGGCTAAAGCACTTTGTTCAACAGCAGAGTTACTTTACAACGAACAAACATCATGCAGAAGCTCCACGTGGACACTAAAGATGTCAAAGCGACTTTTATTCACGTTAAAGTGACGAGTCGAGTCTGTTTTATATATCTAATCGGACGTGTCTGACTTCCTTATATACGACATGTGTTTGTATGTTTCTGTGATCACCCGTCGGGAGAAGAAAAACCTCAATTTCAGGCTTTATCGTGATGCAAACATCTCCCAATCAGCAGGAACTCTTGCATATTTAATGTTTAAAGTGCAATGAAAATATGAATAATGTCGATCAAAATGATTGTGATTTGGCCGTTGTGTTGCAGCAGACTAAAGTAAAGATAAAGAGGATGGCAAAAGAAAAGTGTTCCAGCTTGATTTTTTTCCTGCTCCAGGAAATAGCCACATCCCGCTGCATCACCTGAAGCTACCCACGTAGATATTCCTGCTAATAGGTAGTGTCTAATCTCTGGAGTATTCTTCTGTAATGGAGAAACGTTGTCAACCCAAGTGTGAGATGCTAATCAACACTTCTCAGAAAACGAGGGGGGGATTTTTAATTTGACTCTCCTATCATACGACATATGGAGTGTGGAGCATCCTCAGCAGTCGAAGCCCCGAGAGGACGGGAGTCTTTGCCTCCGAGACTCCAGGGGGAAACACTTTCTACTTTTGTTCTGGCGGCGAGCGCTCTGTGTGCGGGGTGGGGTATGGATGTGGGCGCCACCGGAAGAAACCTTCGCCACCGTCCTCGTGTACTCGCTTCATCAGAGGCGAGCCGGGGACACAGCGACACATCACTGCTCTTAATTGTTTCCCCAGATGGTTGAAAATCCAGTTTCTCTGCAAACGTCCACAAACAAGAAAATCGCTGACACGGACATCACAGAGGCATTCTGGGGAATATTATCACAGCGCTACAGAGAGGGGTTTACTTGTCATTAGGAAGACGACGGCAGACTCACTCAGCCTAAAGGCATTTATGTAAATGTGGAGTCGGAGAAGAAAAACCCTGATGACGTCACAGTGATGTCATGATGTCACGTGCTCTTCGTTTGGAGTCATAGTCGTATCGACCAATCACGTATGAGCGGGGGATCTCCATCCGCTCTCATCCTCTGGCTGAAAACTACATGTCTGGTTGCATGATGGGAAGTGAAGGAAAGCCCCTGTTGGCTAACATGTTAGCCATATTAGCTTTACACAGTGATTATGTGTGTTTTTGCTGCCCCAAGTGGCCAAAAAACATCAGTAACTTTTAAACTAACAGTTTGGTTGAAAATGATGCTCGCTGCCAAAAAAAACCCCATTTCCCTGATCCATTTATGCCCCAAAGTGCAGGACGGGACATCAAGAACGTTTTTCCATTTCACTTTATCTCATAACACATGTGCACACACACACACACACACACACACACACACACTTAGGAGAGGGGACCTGCGTTTAGCACAAACTGCCACAACGGTGTACATTCTCTCAGTGACACACACTCTCACAAGTACACTCACACACAAGTACACTCACACACAAGTACACACACACACACACACACACCTTGTATCGTCTTCAGCGATGCTCAATTATTAATGGATAAACAAAGAGCCGTGAACTGTGATGGGCTGTCGGCACATATTTCCCCCTCTCGTATCTCCGAGGCCCAGGAAGACGAACACAGGAGTCGGCACTGCAAAGAGGGAGGAGAAGCTTAAGGTCAAACTCACTCAGCGCTCACACACACACAGACACACACACACACACACACACACACACACACACACACAGACACCTGCAGACACACACACGCACGACCACGTGTGCATGCATGTCTGCACCAACGATGCAAACAAACAGAAGATCTGCAAGCAGTACAGATAGTCTAAAAATGTCAGTGGGAAGTGTCTCTGTGTGTGTGTGTGTGTGTGTCTCTGTGTGTGTGTCTCAGAGAAGTGGAGCAGATAGCTCATTTCCTCTACTGAGACGGTTAGCTGCCTTTTCTCTCTCAGGAGGTTGGCTAGCCACGTGAAGTGTGTGTGTGTGTGTGTGTGTGTGTGTGTGTGTGTGTGTGTGTGCGTGTGCATCTAACAGACTCTCCTGAGTAAGTGAGGATGATGTAAGGACAGTTCATGGACTTCATGCAGCAGGAACACAGAGCTATTGTTAAACAGGTTCCAGCAGGTAAATAACACACCGCTGTTAGTTGATGTAAATAAATACATTACACTTTAGAATTTAAGATTTATTTTAAACATAAGACAGACGTCACCATGACGATGAACCCCTGAAGGGTTTTCCATCCTGGTTTCCTGTTTATCCCTGTGGTTGTCGTGGTGATTTACAGGAAATGCTGCGTCTCTGCATCAACTGGGAACCATGATGTCATTCCGTCATTTTCCCTAGCAACGTGGTGTCTGTCTCTCAGCCCGTCTGTCTCTCAGTATGTCTGTCTCTCAGCCCGTCTGTCTCTCAGTATGTCTGTCTCTCAGCCCGTCTGTCTCTCAGCCCGGGTGTCTCTCAGTCTGTGTGTCCTTCTGTTTCCATCCACATGGTTAAATATCACTCGCTGGATTTACGATGTCGTCATAGTGACGATACAGTTGTGCAAATTATTTTTTTATATACAGTTTATGAAATCAACATTAGTATTTATTTGTGTTCATAAAAGAACATTAAAGAAAACGTGTGTAATACATATTTATGTACTTGACTTCAAGAGCAACCAAATTCAAACAGAGGCGACATTAATGACTTCATAATCTCACAGAATAGTTTACATTTTCTTATAAATATACCGATTTAATCTGAATCTTTCTGACTTCAATCTCGTAAATTCAGGGTTTTTTTCAGACTAAACAGCTCACAACACCCATCACCATTGTTGCCCAGCTGCTCCAGCATGTTTAGAATACTTTGCCGATTAATTATAAAAATGCATTTCATAAAATTATTGATTAATCCCCACACTCAATTTGCAAAACTTGCATTCAAATATAATTATGCTGCAAACATGGATGCACAAACCGACACAGGCTGAAGCTGTTCAGCATGTTTCCACACACACACACACACACACACACACACACACACACACACACACACACACACACACACACACACACACACACACACACACACACACACACACACACACGCGTGTGGATCACATGCACACGGAAAGAAAAACACTCCAGGAAGTTCCCCTCAGCTGTACACACACGAATCCATCAAGCTGCGGCGTACATCTCCGACTTGTTAAGGTACCATTTGTCAGCTGCTCCTGGAGTGGCGGTGTGACTCCGCCACTAATTGCCACTGGTGCTAAATTTAGTCGGGGAGATATGAGTCCTTTTGATCAGCAGCAGTGAATCTAAAAAAAAAAGAAAAATGGAGCTCAGCCTCGCAGGCAAGTTTACCCGCCTCTCCCTGCGCTCTCCCCCATCTTCCTGTCACTGGGGAATAGGTGAACTATTCCATATGTCAGCCTTGTCAATCAGCAGCAGAAATATGGGAAGTGCTCCCTCTCTCCCCCCTTTCCCTCCCTCCCTCTCTCTCCTGCCAAAGATCCTGGGTAGATGTTGTTCGTCTCTCGGAGAATCCTGCCAGTGTGTGTGTGTGTGTTTATTTATTTCCATGTCATCATGGGTGGTGTGGAACCTCAAGACAAGAAGGCAATATTAATCAAAACCATCTCAGCTGAGGAATTCTAATTGTAGCGTTAATCAATCATCGTAAATGAGCCGCGTCTCACGGTAAACGCTGCTCATGTGGCGTTACGGGAAAGTGTGAATGAAACGTTTTTAAGAGATTTAAATACGTGGCGAGCTGAAGTTTCCTTTAGTTGCTTTTCAAACAGACAAAAAGGGGATTTTTTCCACATCCTGAAGTCTAAAATTTCACTTTTAACCTTTTTTTTTTCTCCACGCGGCTGCAAACAGGAAACAGCATCACCTTGATGCGACCACGTCATCATGACTACAACGCCGTGATTGATGGCGGCGCCATCAAGACTTCAATCATGACTCACAAACTTCAGTCCTTTTGAGATTTCCTCTCCAATCAAGGTTATGTCAGATCTTCTCCCGTCACCCATAAATATTAGATTTTTGATGCGTCTCAGTGACGTGATGCCATCCGCAAGGCTCTTATTTTAATTAATACATTTTTCATAATGCAGCCGAATGGCTAAATAAAAGGCCTTTTGTGGGGAAAGTGATCTCCTTGAAGAGAACATCCATAACGGACACAAATCACACTAAAAGCAGCGTCTAAACAAGACGCAGCGTCAAGGCCAAGGTTGCATCATGCTGTTTATTTTCCTATTCCACTCGTTGTTTTTCTGCTTTTTTAATATTTTAGATTGCTATGAATCTTCTAGACATCCTTCATTTGCGTAACTAAAAGCTCTGTTTAAAATCTCAACAAAGGCCTCAAGGTCAAAACATCAGCGTGAAAAATAATAATATAATAACGCTTTATATTAAGCTTCTTGTATTAAGTGTTAATAACTAGGTAATAAAGCCACCTGCAGTCCTTATAAAGGTGCTAATTGACATTATTATGTGTTAGTAATAGCATTATAAACACTTATTGTTCAGATAAGATTTAAGATAGTAGGCCATTGCTTTCATTCCGCTACGTGCAAAACACACTTTACTGCTCATAAGTGCATAATAAATAATTTTTAAATCTTACTGCAGCAATAACTAAAATAGTAAGTAAATGTTTGACAAGGATATAAAATGATAAGTTAGTTGAACGAATAAATTATTATAAAAAACGTTCTTTAGCTGTCTATAAACTGTTAACAAGTAGTAATAATAAGACACTTTATTTGTTGGTGCAAAACATTACTAAAACATAACTGTCTTATAATCCAATGAAGCTTCTTACTTCAGCAGAGGGAGGAAAAGAAAGCCAGACAGTAAAGTGAACCAACTTAATTCAAACAAGATGCACAAACCACAACATCCCCAGTTTGGAGACCCTCTAACCTCAGACCCCCCCGTCCATCATCTCTCCTTCACTTCCTGTCTGCATCTGGACTGTTTATCAAAGACAATCTGTCACTAATATGTCACTACAATCAAACTTCTTTACTGGCGACGCCATTAAAAAGACTCGACTGGAGTTCAGCTCCAAAAAACAACAAAAACCTGGTGTCACATCATCGATGGCGAACGCCACAGAGATAAGACAAACACGACCAATCAGCTAAGTGGATGCAGACATGCAAGAAACCAACCAAAAACAGGAGCGTTTCTCACACACACACACACACACACACACACACACACACACACACACACACACACACACACACACACACACACACACACACACACACACACACACACACACACACACACACACACACACACACACACACACACACACACACACACACACGGGGAGCGATGATATCACAAATCAAGACCGTGTCATCGGCGAGCGGGCGTGCAAACGTCACGTTGAAAACAGGCCGTTAACAACAACAACACCAGGATGGAAATCATCTCCTGACGGCTCTCCTGTTGAACACATTACCCCGCTCCCCACTAAGATGACGACATGTACCACTAAGTGTATTATTATGTATTATTTCTTATTTCTGTCACTTACTCCAAGGACGTTGTTTTTGATCAGCCCATCGAGGAGCGGTTGACGTGACACTAAATGCATTTATTAATTTTTGTTTAGCATGAAAGCACCGTCGCCGTTGGAGACATTTCACGATATTTACGATGTATGTGACAAAACGGGACACGCGGCGTGTGATCAGGTAAAGTTTTGAAGCCACAAAGGGCTGCACCACTAACTGTGCACACTGAACGTCCGGCCCTAATGAAGCCCAGAACACGGCTTCACTTCAAATGAAAGACTGGGCTTTGAACCTATGAGGCTGTGTGTGTGTCTTTATATCCACCTCTTTGAGACAGAAAGACAAAGAAAAAGCAGGGCGGCTGCGTGTGAAAGGATCCCTGCATTAACCTTGCTGCCGGCTATGACCTCAGCGCCCCCCCTCACCCCCCCACCCTTTCACACAAACACACACATTTCAGTTCACCGTCGTCACCGGGCCGCCACCGCTGCTGCCCTCGTCCTCTCTCTCTCTGCAAGCCTGTAAAGGCTGCACTTAACCTCATCCCTGCTGCCTCCCACCCCAGGACCCCGGACCCCGGGACCCTGGACCCCCCCGGATCAGCTCACAGGCCTTTCAAAGCTGCAGCGCTTCAAACAGACACACACACACCCACAAACACACACTTCTTTTTAACCTTTATTTATGCAGGGAAAGTCAAACTGGACTTTTTCCCAGCAAAAGCCGTTACTTTGAGTTCACACCTGCAGGCTTCCCGGTCCGAGCACAACCTTTCCCAGTTCCAGTCACAAGACCCCCCCCGCCCCCCTTTACATTCCCAAAACCTGCTCCGAGACCCAGAACGGCAGCGACTCATATAACAACCAGAGGAAGGAAAAGCAACCAGCTATGAAACGTGCACACAGCCAGGCACGAAACGTCGGCTGAAACGTATACAAACATGAGTCTGATTATTCTCTGTGGAATGGATCGTTCCATTCCTCGCTGGGGGGGTAGAGGGAGTCAATAAAAGCTTGGCTTCCACTCAACAGACTTGTTTTCACTTTCCAAAAGAAAAAAGAAATCCAGATCTATTCAGCAGTGGGGGAGGGAAGGAGAGAACTAAAATCCAGCGCTGGAAAGTGAAGAGCAAATTGAACAGTACTCAATTATACTGTACTTGTAACTGTACATTTTGAGGTACTTTACTTGTACAAATACAGCAGGATGCATGTACTAATACAGCAGGATACAAGTACTAATACAGCAGGATACAAGTACTAATACAGCAGGATGCATTTATACAGTAGGATACAAGTTCTAATACAGCAGGCTGCATGTACTCATACAGCAGGATACATGTACTAATACAGCAGGATACAAGTACTAATACAGCAGGATGCATTTATACAGTAGGATACAAGTTCTAATACAGCAGGATGCATGTACTAATACAGCAGGATACAAGTACAAATACAGCAGGATGCATTTATACAGCAGCATACAAGTACTTATACAGCAGGATGCATGTATACAACAGGCTACATGTGCTAGCATATTATGAGACGTAGAAGCTACTTCCTGCTAGATGAGCTAGCCTTCAAACGTAGAAGCTACTTCCTGCTAATGAGCTAGCCTTTAAACGTAGAAGCTACTTCCTGCTAGATGAGCTAGCCTTCAAACGTAGAAGCTACTTCCTGCTAACGAGCTAGCCTTTAAACGTAGAAGCTACTTCCTGCTACATGAGCTAACCTTCAAACGTAGAAGCTACTTCCTGCTAACGAGCTAGCCTTTAAATGTAGAAGCTACTTCCTGCTAACGAGCTACCCTTTAAACGTAGAAGCTACTTCCTGCTACATGTGCTAGCCTTTAGCCGTAGAAGCTACTTCCTGTTACAAACTACACATATTCAGGCTGCTAGCTTCTTACCTGTCTCACGGCTCTCGGACGTCGAATGTTTTCGTTTCGAAAAACGCGCGCCATGTTGTACTTCCGGTATTTTTCCGTCGACCTTTGACCTCTCCCGGAACAGTGTTCGAAGAAACGGTGAAACACCGCCCTCTGCTGTCCAAAGTCGAATACTACAGGGGGGATTATTTACCGGTAAAAGTTATATATTTTTAGGCCTATTTTAATGCTTTTACCACCTGGTTTAAAACATAGATTAAATAAATTAACAATTAAGACAATTAAGAAGTTAAAAATAAATTAAATAAATAAACAATGAAGACAAGACCTTAAAAGGAGGTAAAATAAACACACAAACATATTTTGGGAGGAAAATGCATCTTTTTTTTTTGGTACAAGAAAAACTGATGAAACCAAATGCATACTTCCTGTTCACTACCAAATGGCAAAGTTGGACAATGTTTAGTATTATTTATAATATTTAGCGTTTAAAGAGCAGCAAGAGTTGGTGAAGGCCAAAACAGAGCAAAACATGATTTAAATTGAATGATATTGTTGTCATAGGCAACTGACATGCTTATTTGTTTATGTATATGCTACAAATAAATTATTTGACAGTAAAATGCATGGCAGTGTTGTACGTGATCAACAAGAGATTAAAAGAGCTGTAAACGTGCACCTTAAACAACACATGTAATGGCTGCAGCGTTGTCAGGACCTCCAGTCTATTCCTGGAGATCGCTGCAGTGGGAGTGATGTAACACTTTGAGGGGCCCAGAAATCCTCCACTGATGAAACCCTTTGAGAAGCCTAGAAATCCGTCGTCGGCTCCGTATCTCTGGATCTACCTGGCTGTCTCTCCTCATCAGCCGCCGCCAGGCTTCCACCGCGGGGAGAACACATGTCGGCCTAACTCCCCCTGTCACCATGAAATACCTGACACCATCCAGAGGCCGAGGCCGGCTGCACAGAAGGCCGCTTGAGAAAAAGCCCACGCTGCCGGGGGAAGGAGGAAAAATACCTCTTTGACTTGTCACAGAAAATGTTGACGTGTGAGTGAAGGGTGTGTGTGTGAGTGTGTGTTATCTATGAATCTCACACTCCAGTCGAGGCCCCTGTGGGCTCCCATGGCAGAGGGGTATGTTTCCACCACCCGGGGCCCCCAGACTGGGAGCAAGTGTACAAAAGCCCCCCCCCCCCCCATCCTCATCAACGTGACAGACCTCCTCCAGACAGAACAAATTACACACAACCAGCAACCGCCACCCGAGAAGCAGCCCCGTTTCCTGCCAGACGATGCAGCGCTGCTGCGTCTGGGTCGGCCTGATCACTCATTTGGTGCCATTAGTATTAATCCGCCCTGCTCTACTTTATCATGTGATCTCTCCGCCTCCCAGCCCCGAAAACACTGATCCATCTACTTCACTCTGAAGGGTGGACGGCTGCACAGACTCTGTTGTAGACCTGGACCAGGTTTTTACAGTCTGCTGGGAGTGTTCACCCCCCAACATATGGATTCATGTATCCTAGAGCCATTAAAGATACAAACAAACAAACAGAAACAACAGTAAAAGTTTATTAAAAAGACAAAAATGTCAACTCATCCTCATTGATATTTCTGTCTAATGGCAAACTTGTCTGATATTAAACAAATTCACCCAAATCTGTCATCTAAAAGACAATAGAGTGAATTAATTGATCCTTAATTGGAAGAATTAAGTCTAGTCATTATAGAGAAAAACTAATACAAAAATAAGAGTAAAAAGTTTATGAAATCCATCAATGTTTGAGTAAAAAGACAAAAAGTCAACGTACAGGTCAATAAAAAGATTAGATTTCATCTTTATTGATATTCTGCCAAATGCATCCAGCATTTTTTTTAAATATTTGCCAAAAAGTTCCCCCGAATCTGTAATCTAAAAGACAATAGAGTGAATAAATTTATCCTAAACTGGAAGAATTAAGTCTCGAGTCTTTATAGAGAAAAACAAATACAACAATAAGAGTAAAAGGGTATGAATCCATGAATATGTGTCATTAAAAAGCCAAAATGTACAAATCTAAAGGCAATCCGTCCCAAAATAATATCCAGAATGTGAAATCTGAAAGACAATAGAGTGAATTAATGTGTCCTTAATTGGAAAAGCGAGCCATAAAGTAGGACAAGCGGGGTCTGTTTTGTTGTTGACATGTTTTTCCGTCTCTTCAATCAGACGTTTGGATCAGTTAAAAATATAATGTGTATTAGAAAGGATGAAAAACAAAATGTTTTGTCTTTTTAAAGATGAATTGAACGGTTTTTTAAACGGATAATCAGCGGTAAGAAGATGGCAGATAACAAAGTGAGGTTTTTCAAAGCGTTGCCGTGGTTGCATCTTGAAGTTTCATTTTCTTCCACTTAATTACATTTCCAAGCCGCCGCCGACGATGATGATGATGATGATGATACAGGATCTGTTTTCTTTCTCACATCTCGGTGCGTTTTGATGGTCTGACGGTGTTAAAAATAATATTCCTCCTCTCACACAACAACACCTTCCTGAGCCTTCGGTGCAACACGAGGAAGCTGCTGCTGCAGCAGCCGGAGAGGAGGAGGAGGAACATCTGCACGCCGCCATTCAAAGTGACACTTACCTGATCGGGAGGAAGAGACTCTTCATCATGAACTTCCTGTTCCTCAACGTCACAAAGACCTCTGCAGGACTCTGCAGGACTCGTGGACTTCAGGTGAGTCGGGTAAATAGTGCATTTAGTGCTTCATGTCTCACATGTTGTTTAACATATAAGCCATATCCATATAAGGACATTTAATCACACTTAAAGGTCATTCTGTTCAGAAACACTTTGTTAGATTACTAGGAATCCTCCAAACACACCGACAGCAATGATACAGGAAAGATTTAAAAACAGAAATCATGTGTGGCCGTGGCAGGACTGTAAAACCCCCGTCCAATCAGAACAGTCGGGCCGGAGAAAATGATTGGACGGCCTGCCTGCCTGTCAGAGGTCTGAATGGAAGGGGGCGGGGCTTTGTTGGTTCAGCGATGCCTTTAATAGTCAGTGTAAACATCCAGTTAGAGATGTACCTGAAAGTTTGAATGTGGAAGCATTCGGTCACTTTCAGAGCGTTTATGTAAATTAAGTTACGTCACATGACTCCAGCAGCGCTAACACTCGTTTGTTATCGTCTAAATAAAGAGTGGAGTGAGTTCCTCAACATTTAAACGTTATAATCAGAGAAGAAGACGAACCTCTGCAGCTATTTGAGCCATTAAACCCGCGGAGAAGAAGCCGTGAGATAATCACGCCGGTAAAACGGGACGTCGTGATGCAACTGATGAGAAAGTCCGTTTCACAATCAAACGTAATGAAGGGAACAGAATAAACACTGGAGACGGCTTCAGGTTGTTTTACAGGGGGGGGGGGGGGGGGGCATGGAGGTAATAATCTAATAAGTTAAAGACGTTCTGGATCACACGCTGGAATGTAACACACAGGAACGCTCTATTCTGGGACGTGGCTACTTCCTGCTCCGCATGTAATATTCATGCACTTAAAAAGCCTCTCGTGTGCCCCCCCCCCCCCCCCACTAAACCAGCAGCTTTTATAGACCCCCCCCCCCCCCCCCAGCTATTGTAATCCGTACACAATAGCCACACGTTTAATGGAGGCCACGCCACCGCTGCCGCCGCCATAAAAGCCCAGGGTGCATTTTGCAGGCAATTTAGCCTTCAAAACAATACGCTTCCTCGGGACAATACTTCCCTCCTCCTCGGCGTCACAATGCATTCTGGGATATAGTCATTACAGTTGGCTGACGGAGAGGGAAGTAGAGGGAAGGAAGGCGACCCAGCATGGCGTCCGGGCGCTATCGCTCCTCTCTGCTGGCGTTCCGGCTGAAACCCACCTGAGCTAAAGGAGTACCCCCGCCCCCCCCTCCCCCGTCCTCACCCGAACCCGTGGACCACAATGGTCAATAAAAAGCAATCATCCTCACTTCACCGCCACAATTACTGTACAACGTGGCGCCCCGCCTTCCACGCCGCCAAGAAAAAGAGCGCCGTCGTTCTTTTGATGCCCACGTGGCTCGCCCCCCTCCCCCTCCATTTCCCCTCGTGATGAGTCACACACACGGAGGCTGAGCGGTGCATGCTGGGATAATGTGGCGGCGTGCTGTCCGAGCGGCGGCGGCGAGGAGTGCAAAGTGGTTTTACCTCTTCGTTTAAGGAAAAGGAATACAAAAATGCAACTTTGTGTGGCGGCGGAGCTTCATTAAGATGGCGAGGATATGGCCGTTACCAACGACAACGCTCGCCACTAAACACACCGTTAATTATCAGTGTGTTAAAGATCAGATTCCTGCCTAAGAACAGTGGGCCGCTCTCTCTCGCCGTCTCATCTGTCACTGTAAATGTCATCACTTTATTCTGCCGTTGGCGACCGTGACAGGCCCCACTTTCAGCCCGCTTTATCTCCCCCGCCTCCCCCCTCCTCCCCCCTCCTCACAAAGATTTCCCTTTTCTTTTCGGTCTTTTCTCCACCACTCACTGCTGTATCCGCTTTCCACACGTGGCACATGATTGCCCGGGTAAAGGTATTTTCTGTTTCAATCTTACACTTTCCCAAGGGAGGAGGACAAAAAAAAAGAAAAAGAAAAGGGGAGGGGGGGGGGGGGGGGGGGCTTCTTTCTGCAGCTGGTTTCACTGAGAAAATTGTTCAGAATTGCCTCATTCCAGGGCAGATTAGCGAATGCATACAATCCCGGGCTAAGTGCTATTGTGCGCCACAATTTGGCCATTATACTTTGTCTTTTCCATTTAGAGCAGCCCAACCCAATTAAAGTAATACAGCCTTCCAATACCTGCCCCAATTAAATCTGGGCGTATTACCTGCCTTGATGGAGCCGGCCGGCTCCTCAACACTCACTCGCATTCATTAGGCCTATTCAACGTGACGGAGCTGATGACAACGATTCAAGTTGCCCACCCCCCCCCTTTAGCACTCACTGTCCTCCCCCTCCCCCTCCCTCTTTGGGACGGCTCTCACTTTCTTTTCTGGGTTTTTTGTCCCTGCCTTTCTCTCTGTCACTCCTCTCAGAGGAGAAATGCTGCCGCTTACTCCGAGGACTCTGGGGAATAGAGAGGAGTGAACCCCCCTCCATCCTTTTCTCTTTCTTCGACATTTTCTCGCCTGCCCCTGGTTTTGTTTCCCAGGTAGCTGTGGGTTTTTTTCCTTCCCCTTCTTTCCAGCTCATTGTGCCTTTTTCAAATCCTCGGTCCATGCTGCTTGGTTGGCACCGTTTTAAAGCCCGGCGTCACAAAGAAAGAGCTTGTCCAGGCCACTGACTCGATTGACAATTTCAGAGTGTTAAAAAAAAAATCCACAAAAGCCGGAGCTTGGGGTGCTGCTGAAGTGTTGGATGGAGGGGGGGGGGGGGGGGCAGTATGACATGCCTGCCGTCCAAACCCAGAACCACCAGGTGTTTGTAGCCTTTCAGGAGAAATCCCGTCAAATCCAACTGTTCAACAAAAAACAACACTTTCACTTTTCACAGTGTCACATTTCATAAAGCTCTGATAGAATGAGGGAGACTGACGTGTCTCCACTTACAGTGGAGGGATGGAGGTCTGGAGGGATGGAGGTCTGGAGGGATGGAGGTCTGATGTGGATCCAGGATTTCACACGCTGAAAAGGAGCTCTGAGAATATTACGTGAGAAAAGCAGGACTTCATCTCCAGTTCTGTGGAAGATGCAGATCCCTCCAACAGAGCCATAACGGGGAACAGAGAAGTGTTTGCACTGTTAGCTGCAAGCCGCCAGCTCAGACGTGTCCCTGTGTTATAACTAAATCTCATTTCAGCAGGGACACACACCTGCATCTCAGTATGATTACAAAGTAAATAAATGCATATTTTAGTCGTTCCTATAAGAGAGTGCAGAGGATCTGGGTCTTGTGGACTTTGAGCACACTAGAAACCTTTAGACCTGATACCGAGACCTGATACCGAGACCTGAATGCTCGCCTGTCACTTTTAAAATCCCTTGGTTTTCCTCATGAATCTGTGACATTTGGAGATAGGGTAGGCTTTTGCATATATGTTGCAACTAAATAATAAAAATAAATTACAGTGATGTAATGAACAAATAAACAGCCAGTTAAAGGAGGTTTACGTGCTATTTCATCATCATTTACAACCCTTCCAAATTTATTTAATATAAATACATTTTCACCTGGACTCTAATGAAGTAGCAGCTAAACCGCCGGCCAATCAGATCACGACCTTGGGAACCACGGCAACCCAGAGACGGCGCTCCCCTTTGATAAAGCGTATGAAAGGCTCTGAAGGCTGTTTGCTTGGTTTCTTCCACGCGTCCGAGCGGAAACACAACGGGGAACGCGGCCGTGACTTTGATTCACGTCAGAGAAAGAAAACAGATTCCTCACCTTGAGGGAGGTTTTTAAAAAGCTGCTCCACCGTGACTCGCAGAAATAATGAGGCATTGGGAGAAATATTTCTCTGATCAGTAAATACCTCGTCCTTCCTCCTGGTCTGTAATATCTGCTGCTGGACTCTGAACACACATGCATGCATGCAACCACTTAGAGGCAGAGTAAGGAAGCCGGATGGGAGAGGGAGATAAAGGTGGGCTAAATCCAGACCACATGGCCTCCTTCCTCTTCTGCATGCTCTGTTTTTGTTGTTGCATATTAATATTAAGAAACCTTCCCTTTGCATCCGTGCTCGTTCCTCACCTCGGCAGATGTTAGCGACCAGCTGGAATTAGCAGCGACACCTAAACCCGGCCGGCGTTTTAATTAATTTCACACAGACAGTCGAGCAGTGACCCCGTGAAAAAGGACGAGGCACACCCGACTAATCAGCCTGAACCCCGTGACATCACTCCTGGACCTGCCAAGCCGGTGGGGGGGGGATCGGTAGTTTACCTCGGATACAAAGCGCCAATTTATCACTATAAGCAAATGCTAACCTGGGAGTGTTGCCCCCGGCAGGATTAATTGGCCCTCTCCCTGTCTGTGAAGTGTCTGGCCTTGTTTAAAAAGACAGGCTGCCCCAGAGACCCCTGCGCTCCTCCAAACGCGCTGCTCCGAGGGAGCTGCGCTCCTATTGGCTGATTGATAGCCATGGAAACCCCGCCACCGCCGCCACGCTGCAACAAGCAGGAAGTGCTGGCAGGCGATTGGCTGCTGAGACGTGAGGCGAGCGGATGTGGGACGGGGTTCTGGGTCCGTTTTTAAAGGTTTCTCCAGCAGAAAGGACTCCCGTACTTCGCCCCCCCCCCCCCTCTCAGCCCTATCTGGCGGCCCATCCGCGGTGTCCCGTTCCCCGGCTCCTGTCCTGGGGAATCATGAAGCGGGCTAACAGGTAAGAGATACGCAGACGTGGCATAAGAGCAGCTTTCAGGGCTTTTGTGTGTGTGGGCTTTCCACGCTGAAATGGATCCTCGCCACTCAGGAACCTTTTCACCGGAGGAGGCAGCTGGGAGCGGATCTCACCGGACAGCTAGCAACGCCCCCCTTCACCTCCCCACCCTCTCCTCCTCCTCCTCCACCCCCACCTCCATGCTTCATGTGTTGACAGTATGTAGTTTGGAATAAAGACGTCCTGGATCTAAAGGACCTGGATGTGACAGATAGTTTGTAAAGTGAAGGCTTCTTCCTCTGACTGACAGTGAGCCGCATGGAATCCTGCAAACATCCCAAACCTGAAATATATAAATACGGAACAACAGCAAGTCAAGTTAGTTTGATCCAAACGCCCAGAAACACAATTTACTGTTAGATCACAGCATGGGACTAGAGTTAGACTCCTTAGAGACTAGAGTTAGACTCCTTAGAGACTAGATTTAGACTCCTTAGGGACTAGAGTTAGACTCCTTAGAGACTAGGTTTGGACTCCTTAGAGACTAGAGTTAGACTCCTTAGAGACTAGAGTTAGACTCCTTACAGACTAGAGTTAGACTCCTTAGAGACTAGAGTTAGACTCCTTAGAGACTAGAGTTAGACTCCTTAGAGACTAGAGTTAGACTCCTTACAGACTAGAGTTAGACTCCTTAGAGACTAGATTTAGACTCCTTAGAGACTAGGTTTGGACTCCTTAGAGACTAGATTTAGACTCCTTAGAGACTAGGTTTGGACTCCTTAGAGACTAGAGTTAGACTCCTTAGAGACTAGAGTTAGACTCCTTACAGACTAGAGTTAGACTCCTTAGAGACTAGATCTAGACTCCTTAGAGACTAGGTTTGGACTCCTTAGAGACTAGATTTAGACTCCTTAGAGACTAGGTTTGGACTCCTTAGAGACTAGAGTTAGACTCCTTAGAGACTAGATCTAGACTCCTTAGAGACTAGAGTTAGACTCCTTAGAGACTAGAGTGAGACTCCCTACAGACTAGATCTAGACTCCTTAGAGACTAGATTTAGACTCCTTAGAGACTAGATCTAGACTCCTTAGAGACTAGAGTTAGACTCCCTACAGACTAGATCTAGACTCCTTAGAGACTAGATCTAGACTCCTTAGAGACTAGATTTAGACCCCTTAGGGACTAGAGTTAGACTCCTTAGAGACTAGATTTAGACTCCTTAGAGACTAGATTTAGACCCCTTAGGGACTAGAGTTAGACTCCTTAGAGACTAGATTTAGACTCCTTAGAGACTAGATTTAGACCCCTTAGGGACTAGAGTTAGACTCATTAGAGACTAGATCTAGACTCCTTAGAGACTAGATCTAGACTCCTTAGAGACTAGGTTTGGACTCCTTAGAGACTAGATCTAGACTCCTTAGAGACTAGAGTTTGGCTCCTTAGAGACTAGATCTAGACTCCTTAGAGACTAGAGTTAGACACCTTAGAGACTAGATTTAGACTCCTTAGAGACTAGGTTTGGACTCCTTACAGACTAGATCTAGACTCCTTAGAGACTAGGTTTAGACTCCTTAGAGTCTAGATTTAGACTCCTTAGAGACTATTTAGACTCCTTAGAGACTAGGTTTAGACTCCTTAGAGACTAGAGCTAGACTCCTTGGAGACTAGATCTAGACTCCTTGGAGACTAGGTTTGGACTCCTTAGAGACTAGATCTAGACTCCTTACAGACTAGATCTAGACTCCTTGGAGACTAGGTTTAGACTCCATAAAGACTAGGTTTGGACTCCTTAGAGACTAGATCTAGACTCCTTGGAGACTAGGTTTGGACTCCTTAGAGACTAGATTTAGACCCCTTAGAGACTAGAGTTAGACTCCTTAGAAACTAGATCTAGACTCCTTACAGACTAGATCTAGACTCCTTGGAGACTAGGTTTAGACTCCTTGGAGACTAGGTTTAGACTCCTTAAAGACTAGGTTTGGACTCCTTAGAGACTAGGTTTAGACTCCTTAGAGACTAGATCTAGACTCCTTACAGACTAGGTTTAGACTCCTTAGGGACTAGATCTAGACTCCTTGGAGACTAGGTTTAGACTCCTTAAAGACTAGGTTTGGACTCCTTACAGACTAGATTTAGACTCCTTACAGACTAGGTTTAGACTCTTTGGAGACTAGGTTTAGACTCCTTACAGACTAGGTTTGGACTCCTTAGAGACTAGATTTAGACTCCTTACAGACTAGATTTAGACTCCTTGGAGACTAGGTTTAGACTCCTTACAGACTAGGTTTGGACTCCTTAGAGACTAGATTTAGACTCCTTACAGACTAGATCTAGACTCCTTGGAGACTAGGTTTAGACTCCTTAGGGACTAGGTTTGGACACCTTAGAGAGGAGTCTAACTCTAGTCCCATGCTGTGATCTAACAGATCACAGCATGGAGATTTAGACTCCTTAGAGACTAGATCTAGACTCCTTAGAGACTAGGTTTAGACCCCTTAGGGACTAGATCTAGACTCCTTATAGGGACTAGGTTTGGACAAGGATGGAAGAAACACAGTAAAAGGCCGGTACGACCATCAGGACAGGAACGCAGTGAGCAGAGGAGGAGACCAAAGTTAGATAAAAGCAGATTGAGTTGAAACCACACCTCCTTTAGCGTAGAGGAGCAGTAACACCTCCTCTCTGCTCCTCAGTGAAGCTGCAGCCGAGCAGCTCCTCACGTTCAACAGCCGCCGAGTTGAATCTGTTGGGAAACTTCACAGGCCTTCCTGGTGTGACACCTGCAAATAGACTGTGAACTTAAACTCTGGCAGAGTGAAGACGAGCGAGTGATATATTATTTATAAGAGCCAACACATCGCTTAGAGGTGAATGCTGCTCCAGCTTTGTCCCTAGAAACGCCGTCTATGTGCTCAGAAAGGAGGCGCTTTGTTTGACGAGTCAAATATATCAGGTTTGGTTTTTACATTTCTGCATCACAAAGCTCCTTTCAGGGTCTGAGCGAATCCATCACATATGATCATGTGGAGGAAGAGCAAACACTCTCCGGCTGGTGAACACTCACTAATATCAACTCAAATATCCTGGATGGAAAAGAAATATGGAAGTATTTCAATATGAGATGTTACTGGAGGAATCATCGTCCTCGGGCTGAGAATATGATGTCATATAGGAGATGAAACGGAGGGAAAATCACTTCTGAATAATATTTAGCACTAATTTAATGTAGTAAAGTAAACATGTGAGTCCGTCTCCCCCCTCCTCCCCCTCCTCCCCCTTCTAAAAGGTCACCTGTGTAAAAGTACAGTTTGATGTTTTTTTCTAAAGCGCTGTGTTGTCCTCCCTGTGGAGACACAGCTGGGCACAGAAAAGGCCGCCATCGCCGCCGCCATCACGCTGCCCTCCTCTCCCAAAGGGGGCGGGACGAACCATGCTGCCACTCAGCCGGGGGTGCACTTGATGTACGAGCAGAAACCAATGGGATCGATAGGAGCCTTCCCCATCCTCTCCCTCTCCTACTTTTCCTTTTGTCTTACCTCCCCCTGCTGGCGGCCTCCCTTCCTCCTCCTCCTCCTCCTCCTCCTCCTCCTCCCTCCCAACACTCTTCAGCATCACAGCCGACAAAAGCTCACTATAAGAAAAAGCGCCGGCGAAGCTATAATGCACATTTGCATTTTTCTGCAGCGTCATGACTTTGAGATGCAGAAATCCCCCCGGCAACGCCGCCGCCGCCATAATTACCATTATTTCTACATTTCCCGTGCATCACATGCTACTTAACATCTCGCGTTACAGCGCTGCAAGAAGAAGAAGAAGAAGCGCCGCCACTCAGCCCCCCCGTGATTACTCCACTTTAAAGCATCCGGACGGCACACGTTAGCGATTCATCAATGGTATTGATAACGTCTCGTCACGGATTGGATTCAATCACTCGATGCTTTAATCATGTGACTCAGGTTCATCAAGGCGGGTGATTGACAGGCAGCAGGAGGAGGGGGGGGGGGGGGTGATTAAGGGATACAGATATATTCCTCTGACTGTTAGCGATCATCATCAGAAACACGGAAAGGGAAGCCGCTGACAAATTCAATTATTGGAAAAGGAGACGGCTAATGGTGCGTGCTAATGAGTCATTTCATAAGTATTTCTGCCGCCGCCGCACGCTTAATGAAAGCTTACATCGTCACCGGTGGCAACGCGGCCTTTACACCAATTACCACGCTGTCACTGATGTATATGTTGCTGCAATAATTGTCTGTTCCTTCACGGCCCAGAGAAACACACACACACACACACACACACACACACACACACACACACTCACACACACACACACCCTCACACACACACACACAGACTCACACACACACACACACACACACACACTCACACACACACACACACACATACACACACCCTCACACACACACACACACACACACACACACACACACAGACACACACACCCTCACACACACACACACACACACACACACACACAGACACACACACACACACACACAGACACACACACACACACACACAGACACACACACACACACACACACACACACACACACTCACACTCACACTCACACTCACACTCACACTCACACACACACTCACACTCACACTCACACTCACACTCACACACACACACACACACACACTCTACCTTACTGTACGGGGGTCCGGCCCGGCTCTGACCATCCCTGTGAGGAGGACCGGCGGTCTCAGGGGGAGGATGGGGCCGGGTGGGGTGGGGGAGGTACATCTGCAGCCCAGCGAGGGAGACCGGCTCAAAGACTCGGGGAGACCGGGGAGGGGGTCTCGGGGGTCAGGGACACTGGGTGGGTGTGTGGGTGAAGTGGGCTGGAACAAGTGCTATAGAGGGGCCAGGGATTGTGTTTTTCCCATGGTCCGCTACCCCCTCCCCCCCCATCTGAAGTTTCCCCTTGTGGACCCCCACCCAAACCCCCCTAGAAACCAGCCCCCCATCCACTGGTACTCTCTCTCTCTCGCTCGCCCGCTGCCCTGTCAGGAAAGGGGGGGCCGGCTCAGTTTCACTCCACAGGGCCGGTGTGTTTTCAATGAATTGATACAGATGAAGAAGTTCAACACAATGGATGGATTACCCCCCCCCCCCTCCTCCCCCGCCACCCTTCATAACCTCACCCGCCCACCTCGCTTATTCACACAGCCGCTGACACGCACTGACATCACATCATAAAGACCAGCCTCTCACACTCACACACACACACACACTTATTTAAATATTCAGTGTAAAGTGAGATTTTAAACTTCTGCAATAAATCAATTACATGCATGTTGCTGTTTGTAAAGGTGCGTTAAACACTTAATATCCTGGAGCTCCGCGTCCCAGTTTGGTTGGAAATGAGGGCCGGACCTCAGCTTCCTGCAGCTTCAAGACAAACTTGTGTTTCTCTTTAATCTGCAGCCGCTTCATGAGCATCTCAGCCCTCCGTCCTCCTCGCTGCGCCTCCTCTGCTGCAGCAGGAGGAGGTTGGCGGCGTCCGTAGCTGTCCGGGCTAATGGCTACGAATGGGCCCTAATGCAGCGCCTCCCTATAAATCACACACAGCGTCCCCTTAGACATGCAGCAGCTTGGTGGACCACTCTGCTCCGTCACACACCCGCAGATTAATGAGCACACACACACACACACACACACACACACACACACACACACACACACAGAACGCCACGCCCACACGTGTGTGGTAATAACTGGCTGAATGATCAATAAGCTCCGCCTCTCCCCAGTTTGGGTGAAACTCTAATCTTCATCCCGAGTTCTAACAATCAGACTCAACATCTCAGGAAGTCAACGCGCCGCGGCCGACGTCTTTTCCAAATGTTGATTTTAGCGGAAAATGCACTCAACGAACCGTATCTGTGGCGTGATCATGGCCGCCGCCGCCGCCGCGCCGCCCGGCTGTTTACAAGACTGTATCTATTAATCATTTCTGAACATGTACGGCAATTAAATTAGGCCGGGTCACACTCCAGCAATAATACGATTTTAATTGCACAGAGTTCGACTATCTGTGGCTTCGCTTTGAGGAAAACGAAAGAGAGGAGGAGGAGGAGGAGGAGGAGGAGGAGGAGGATGTGAAACAGACGACCGTCGGGTTTCAATTTATGTGAAAATGAACAAAAAAAAAAGCGAAATCTAAATAGTAGACCGTCTCTCTTCAATCATGCACCTGGGTGTTGGGTCTGAAAGGACGACTGTAATTACAAACCAGCCAGACATCTGGATCCGCCTCCCGGACCTGGTCTCCAAACCGGGTTCAAACCTGGTCTCCAAACCGGTCCAAGCCCTCCGTCTGCACCTGGCAAGCAGCAAACACAGTCAGGGTGGAGGTGTGCTGGGGGCGGGGCTTAAAAGCAGCAGCAATATGAATGTTTACTTGTTGAATCTGTTATCAGTTAGGTTTTT
>NC_139935.1:1783200-1784535 GCF_963514095.1 Eutrigla gurnardus | reverse complement strand
CGGCGAGGAGCGGCGAGCACACATTGTATGTCCTGTAATTGCCGGAGAGTCAGGGAGAACGAGGGGGGGGGGGGGTCGGCCAATTACAAGCTAAAGATGACAGGCTATACTTTTAGTTTCAGATCGGCGGGAGGAAGCAGGTGTTAATGCTGGTTGGTCATCGCTATAGAAACACACACACACACACACACACACACACACTACAATGTGAGTGACAAATGCTTTGAAAGCAAATCCTCCAACCCCATTGGTCGATCCTCCTCGGACCTCCTGAATGCTGCAGAATCGCTTTGAAGAGAATAATCACACTTTATTTGTAATTATGAAAATGTTGTGATCCCAGACCTGCAGACCTCATTTAAGGTTCCCCTGATGAGTCCTCCATGTGGTCTTGCAGACCCGTTGCTCCCCTGGGGGGTCTTTGAGGAGAAAGGGGGGTCTTGAAGGTGGTGTTGTGGTCCGGACCGGTCTGTCTGGGGTGCAGGTGGACCCCCAGAGGCCTCCGTGGATGAGGACTGACGTCAGAGGGGTCAGGAGCATGAAATGGAGAGTCTCTGAACTGGTTTTTTCCTGATTGACGGATCGACTCAGACTCTCAAAGTGGAACCAACAGGTTTCTGTGTGTTCGATTCCCTCCGTCCGCTCTGGGGAAGCTAACACACACATCCACACACACACACACACACACACACACACACACGCACACACACACACACTCAGGATGTAAAAGGCTGCAGTGTAAACACTTGTCCTCCTTCAAATTAAATCCCTCGTCATCTCCGTCCTCCTTTCACACGCCGCCGTTTCAATCTGCCGCGCCGCCGTTCATTTGTCGGCGTTATTACTTTGTCACGTCGGATGGATCGGTAACGTGATGCGACTTGTTTGCTGCCGGCGGTTTGATTAGGAGGGTCAAGTGCGTTAACAGAAGACAAATGCAGGAGACGGGGAGGTTTGGCATCCGTGTATATTGGAAGACTCGCCGCTCCACTCCACAACCAGACAGGAAGTTGATCTGGTCCTCAGAAGTAAACGTGGATCAACGAGCCCGGCGGCTCACCAGAATTATTACCGTGTTTGGGGAAGAAATGTCAAACATTTGGCTTCCACACTCCCCCTAATGATGGGTAGATTTGTCTGGAATTGGCAGTGATTAAGAGGAAGGCCTGCGCGGGAGGAAGAGCGGCGTCAAGGTCACGCAGGGCTCGTTACCGAGGTTGCTAAGCTACAATCTGCGACAGGCAGAGAAAGAGAAGCGGAGGGAGTAATTGTGTGTGTGACCCGGGAACGGCTAACGCACCTCGCGGCCCTCATTTACAGATTTACAGCAACGCT
>NC_139935.1:1743200-1778200 GCF_963514095.1 Eutrigla gurnardus | reverse complement strand
AGTTTAGTAGGGGGAGAGAGAGAGAGAGGGGGAGAGAGAGAGAGAGGGGGAGACAGAGAGAGAGAGAGGGGGAGAGAGAAAGAGAGAGACAGGAAGTGGATGATACGGCATCAGAACGCGGTGGCCCGGATGTTGGCGGCGGGAAGCTCTGCAGTAAATATTGACAAACGGCGGCCCGTCACAGGATGTTAAAAGCAAAGTTTATTGTGAGTGTACAGAGTGTGTGTGTGTGTGTGTGTGTACAGAGTGTGTGTGTGTGTGTGTGTGTACAGAGTGTGTGTGTGTGTGTACAGAGTGTGTGTGTGTGTGTGTGTGTGTGTGTGTACAGAGTGTGTGTGTGTGTGTGTTTCTCCTTGGGGAGAGCTGCTTGGCAAACACGTCGGAGTAAACAAGACAACGGTGACAATATGCTAATGGGCCGATTCATTATTCCCCTCCAACAAGCTCCGCCTCAGATCTCCGACATCTCCATCACATCCTCCACGCCGCCGCTCCCCCTCCTCCCCCTCCCTCCCGCCGCCACGCCGCCGCCTGATTAATATCTCATCAAGCGCTCCACTTTTCCTGGGAGCGACCCATCACTCACGGGGCTCAACCATGTTTCACGTGTGACAGGATCAATCTTGGGAGATTGCACGGAGGTGATGTTCTCTAAAGTGGCGCCGGATAAAGTTGTTCACCTTTAAACGCCGCGGAGAGACGGATGCTCGGCGTGGCGGGGGTGTCCTCGGGCGGCGTGCCGGGAGGACGATGCCACGACGCCGCGGTCACAGAGCTGGGGTCAGGGGTCACGATGAGGATATGCACACATATTTACTCCACTCATCATGCATTTCTACTCCGACGCGTTTACTGACCTCCGTTAATAACGCCGTTGCTTTGAACCTGATCCATCAGAGAAACTCTGATGGATCAGGTTTATTGATCGGGCGGTTGGGCTAAGATGCTAGCGGTAGTGTTCACTTGTTGTCATAGCAACGGCAAACATCCGATAGTTTCTATATTTCTGCTCTTCCTGAGATGCAAACTGTGATTTTAATGCATCAAATTAAGATTAAAAGGATGTTTTTTTACTTGCGTTGTCCTGTTGAAGAGTCCCGAGGTGCTTCGCCGTCTCCAAGACTCCCCGGCGGCGTTTCCGGTTACCGAGACAACTCGTAAGTCATCAGAGCCGGGGTAATTTATTTCCCGGGTTTTAATATGTTACAGACGAGTGGCCGTGTGTCTTCCTGCCGTCGGAGGCCCGGCGTACGGCGGCGGCGTGCGGCGGGGCCGATACCTGTGGTGCCTTTCATGGTTCAGGGCCCTCTAATTTCAGCGGGAAGTTGCACATATTTCATGCTAGGGGGGATGATGGACTGTACCACTTCCTCTTTGTGCAGGACTTCCACTTTACAACAGAAGGTTCTGGATCATTTGGTCCAGACGCTCGCCGCTCTACACGTTCACGTCACATGACTGTTGGGAGGTCACAACGTGGATTTTCACAATAAATCTCCATTATCTTGCTACTTTTAAAAGCTTTTAGGACTTTATTTGCAGCTCAAACTAACAGAGAGCTGAAGAAGCTTTTAAGCACAAAGCATGACGGCAGCATTTCTCATAAATAAGACGACTGAAAGGTTGAGAATAAAAACATCTGAAACATATTTCACAATCAGAGAAACACCGCTTCTTACCTTCAAGCAGGTTTCACTCCTCCAGTCAGAGGAGCAGCTCACACACACCAGGTGTGATCCATTAGGGTGATGATGTCACAGGCCCAGCTGACCTGGAGGAAACGACAACATGTTAAAGGTTCTTTTAAAGGACTTTGTTCAGGTTGAAGATGTTTGACCAGGCCACCTCACAGAAAACAGGGATGTGATGAGTCGGGCGTATTGCTGCCCAGGTGTGCTGGAGGAGGGACCCGGATCCCAGCTGGTCTGATCCCAGCTGGTCGGACCAGCGTCTCCTCGGGGCTTCAATAACGCAGCGGCCTGCTGATCGATACTCGCCGCCTGCGGGAGAATAGATCACGGAGCTACAGCTGGACTCCACCTCGTGGTTATGAATCAGCATCCTCTTCCTCCAGAGGACCCCAAACACACACACACACACACACACACACACACACACAGAGAAGCTGACCTGTGACCCCTGACATCTGGCCCCTGACCCCGTCTGTCTGATGGCCTATCGATTACGTCTGGCCTCGCCCGCTGACTGTTGCCTTGTAATTACTTCACGCGTTTTGTGTTTCGGGTCCGTGAATATTACACGAGGGCCACTCGAGACCTCGAGGCGGCGTCTCAGGAGATCCACGCCGACTTCCTGCAGCCCAAATCAGAAATAATTGCTTCCCTGCAAAAAAAATTTGGTGATTTTTTTTTTATTTGGAGGGGAGAAGCCTTTAATAATCAGGCATGTTTCTGTCTCCTCTGAAGGATGCTTCCTCCTGTCCGATCTCCTGGCCTCATCGCCCCGGCAACCAGCAGGAAACCAGCAGCCCACCTCCTTTTTGGTCAAGTGCTCTCTGTTTTGGTTTGAAATGGATTTGAGCGTCTTCCCCCTCCTTTGTCCACAGATGATTCGACATGAATAGAACTCACAATATCCATAAAATATGAAAACGTTCCCGGCCGCTCGGCGAGAGACGGCGCTATTAAAAAAAAAGAAAGAAAATCATCTTCGCCGTCCGTCGCCGACACGTCCGCCAGAGATCTCAACAATCGCCTCGGCAAATTGAGTTTGTTGTGTGTACAAGTACCTGCCAGATTTAATATTGAACGGATGATCCAGAATGGATTTTTGATCCCGGGGAAAATGAGGGGAGATGTCTGTAACAACAGAAAAGTGGGAAGGAGGAGAGAGGGAAAAAATCCATAACCCTCTCAAGCTAAAATCCTGCTCCCGGCTGCAGAATACATTATTCCGTGTCTCTCTGCTGCTTGACGAGCTGTTTTCATGTAAAGAAAAAGCTATAGGCTTGACCTCGGCCTCCGTTTGCCTTTGGCGATCCACAGATTGCAAGTTTTCAATGCCGGATCCTCGGGGACGGATCCAAGTCAAACCCTATAAATATTTCAAGACTGTTTCTTTGCTCCCTAGACCTTTTCTAACACACTTCCCTGCCGCCTGTTTACTCTCGCCACTTCCTGTCCTGCTTTACATCCAGCGTAACGAGACGCTGCACCGTTAAATGTTCCCTCTCGCTCCCAGGATGCACCACTGTTTTAAAAGGAGAAGCGATCCCGAGCCTTCTTCCCCTCACGCGTGATTCGTGTGACCCGGGAGAGAAGAATCCCGTAAAAATGAAATGTTGACGCGTCGGGATGTTGGGAGGTGCGTTAGACATCTGCTCGCCATCTGAACCTGGACGGAGGCCAAGCGTGCTCCGAACAACGAGGATGATGTCATTATGAGGCCGCGATACCGCCGGAACGTCAACAAACCAACCAGGAAGCTTTACAAATAAAACATGGCCAGTCAAGTGGATCCTTTTAGTGTGAAATCCACATCAGGATCAAATCACACATGATTTGTTCCCTTAAACTCAAGTGCTGTTGCAAATATTATATATTTTTCATGAAGGCTCTTTGAAATAGTAAAAAGTTTCTGCTTATGATCACGGAAATGCTTTTACTTTGAAAGGACATGAAGGAAAGGAAACGGTAAGGAAAAAGTAAACAGTAACGTTGCCACGGAGATAAAAATCAGGGAAGATAAACAAGTATTCATTTAATTTTAATGAATTTATGAGTGCTAAGCCCCGCCCACTTCACACCAGCGTGAGAACAAGTGCAAGAAAACAAATCTCCCATAATTCCTAGTGAGGAGAAGCAGCTTCCTGGAGGTTTGGACTTTGGCGAACGGATACGTGAGGACGAACGCCTCCCATGATGCTTTGGTGCATCAACAGGAAGAGGCGGCGTGTAACTCGTGTTTTTAGTGCGACTGTAAACAGGATTAGCATTGGCAGGTAGCGGCCGCTCCCCCGGCAGCTCCTCGCTCCCCCGGCGGGGAACGGCGTGATGCAAATACCCGCTAATGAACTCGGCCGCTCGCGGCGAGGGAGAAGAGATGAGCAGAGAGAGAGTTGAGGGACGAGCGAGCGAGCACAAGATTGATTAGTTTGGAAAACGTCCAGCGGGTCACTTCTAACGGCTTATGGAGGATTTACAAAGCCAGCGGCGAGCATCATCCCAGGCTCCGCCTCCGTCCTGACACGTCGAAGGCGAGGTGATCTACTGGATCCCTTTAGAAATCAGTTTGAAAGAAGGACAGCCGTTTCCTGCTGTAATCCATTCAGTGTAGTCACCTGGGGGGGAAGCCCCTCCCCCTCCCTAAACGCCATTCAGCGTTGCCACGGTGATGAAGTGCCGGCGAGGACTAAGTGTCCATTTTTGGTGAAGATCAACTTTCATGTTTGCACGTTCTCTCCTACGTCCAACACACACACACACACACACACACACACACACACACACACACACACACACACACACGCACACAGACACACACAGACACACACACACACACACACACACACACAGACACAGACACACACACACACACACACACACAGACACAGACACACACACACACACACACACAGACACACACACACACACACACACAGACACACACACAGGACCGATCGAAAGCAATCTCCGTGATGTGGCGGCGGCCGGGAGCCGAGTGTGCGTCGCCGTAGCGACTGACTCTCTCCACTTGCTCCACAGTTTAACCGGCGGGTCGATACCCGGAGGCAGCTGGCTACTCCCTCTCCCCCCCCCACCCCCACCGCCACGGCGTCCACGGCGGCGAGCAGAGAAGAGTTCTGCTGAAACGGTATCGACACACGTTAACCCGCATTTCCACCGCGTACACGTCGTCAATGCTCATTTAGAGAAGATGGCCGTGGCTGTGGGGACCAACGGGGGGAGGAGGAGGAGGAGGTGATGGGAGGTCAGCCAAGGCGAGGCTGGAGGGGGGTCACGAGGTCAGAGGTCAGGGATCGGCCCAAGGTCAAGGTGACAGCAGGGTATCTGTGCAGGGAGGCCTTCATCTCCACCGTGGCCTTGGAGAGGATCGATACCATTACAGAGTCTGTCTGATCCATCACCCCCTCCTCCTCCTCTTCCTCTTCATCACCCCCTCCTCCTCTTCATCACCCCCTCTTCCTCCTCTTCATGACCCCCCCTCCTCCTCCTCTTCATCACCCCCTCCTCCTCCTCCTCTTCATCACCCCCCCTCCTCATCACCCCCCTCCTCCTCACACCCTCCTCCTCACCCCCTCCTCTTCATCATCACCCCCTCCTCCTCTTCTTCATCACCCCCCCTCCTCCTCACCCCCTCCTCCTCCTCACCCCTCCTCCTCCTCCTCCTCCTCACCCCCTCCTCCTCCTCTTCATCACCCCCTCCTCCTCCTCTTCATCAACCCCTCCTACTCCTCCTCATCATCATCACCCCCTCCTCCTCCTCCTCCTCATCACCCCTCCTCCTCCTCTTCATCAACCCTTCCTCCTCCTCCTCATCACTCCCTCCTCCTCCTCCTCATCACCCCCTCCTCCTCCTCTTCATCAACCCCTCCTCCTCCTCCTCATCACCCCCTCCTCCTCCTCACCCCCTCCTCCTCCTCACCCCCTCCTCCTCCTCTTCATCACCTCCTCCTCCTCCCCCTTATTACCCCCTCCTCCTCCTCCTCCTCCTCCTCATCACCCCCTCCTCCTCCTCCTCCTCCTCACTACCCCCTCCCTCCTCCTCTTCATCAACCCCTCCTCCTCCCCCTCCTGCTGTCCTTCCTCCTCATCACCCCTCCTCCTCATCACCCCCTCCTCCTCCTCATTACCCCCTCCTCCTCCTCTTCATCATCCCCTCCTCCTCTTGCTGTCCTTCTTCCTCCTCCTCCATCCTGCTGTCCTTCCTCCTCCTCCTCCTCCATCCTGCTGTCCTTCTTCTTCTTCTTCTTCCTCCTGCTCCTCCTCTTCTTCCTCCTCCTGTATAATTTCTTCTATTTTTTTCCTCACCTCAGCCCTGTTCTCTGTCTTCAGTGGGTTCATTTAATCGCTCCCCCCCTCCTGCTCCTCCTCCTCCTCCTCCCCGGCTCTTATGAAGGAGCAGGTCTCATCTTGATACTGACCCCGTCTCCGTGCCGACCCCTCGACTCCGGGCCCCGGCTGAGAGAGCGGACAGGCGGAGATAACTGGGGGCCCATATTGTTTGAACAGCGTTTTATTAAGCCGAGCGCTCTCTTTAATATTTACATTGGTGCATCGGAGGCTTCAGAGACGCTTTAGGCAATTACACACATGACCAAGTCGATAGCCACGGAAACAGCAAAAAAGCCTTTATCACGCCGCCACGAGAGTATTGCCAATTCCGCGGCCCGGCCGCTGATGTAGTTTGCATTTCAATTAAAAAAGGGCTGCAATACTGGTCTTTTATTCAAAGTCAATGTCGTAGGAAGGATCGGCAGAATGCATCCAGAATGGAGGATTTCTGTGTGGAGTGTAATAACATCACACGGCGAGTGTTCGGACTCATAACGCACGCCGCCGCCGTCGCAGGACGTTCACGGCTGGATGGGGACTTTCTAACGGAGACGAAGATGCGGGTTGGGTTCATACGACGCCGTATTAGAGAGAAAGAAACGGTGGCAATATTCAGTTTATAGGAATATATGCAGCCGATATAAAACAAGTTGCTTGGTTCCAGCTAACACCTGGATGTCTGCCGTTGCTATGACAACAAGTGAACGCTACGGCTAGCATCTTAGCCCTCATAAGATAACAATAAGCGACCTTTAGGACCTTAACGAGGCGTTGGGATGATTAGTTAGAAACAAACGTACATTCATGGGACGGAATAAACTTCATAACTTCATGTAAGCTTTTTGTCGGGTTCTATTTATTTCCGTGTTTCTAGAAACGTGTAGAAGTGGAAGTCTGCAGACCCAGACCTCCTCGCGGGCGGCGCCGCGTGCCGTTTGGCATCGTTAGTGGCAGCTGTGCTGAAATGACCCGGCGGATTTCAAACGCCTCGGCGACTCGGCCGCCGCACAAACAGACAGATAAACAGAAGCAACGAGGGGTTGGGCAATCAGGGGGATTGTAATAAGGTGAGGTTGGGCGAGGAAGCGAGCTGGCTTTGAAGCGCCCCCAGCCCTATCTGCCCCCCCCCCCCGCCCCCCCCCGGGGCGGGATGCTTGGAGGATCATAGGTGGCTTTGATAATCGCTCCCATACTCCTAAAACAAATGCAATTACTAAGTTAATTGTGTTCAAAGTGGAGGCGGGCGCTGGAAGGAGAAGTCAGCAATCATGACTGTGCTGACGGTGCAGCGAGCGTGGAGAATAATGGATGCACGCGGGGCAAACACCGGGGGGTGCGGGGGGGGAGGGGCTTCAGAGGGGGTTGGATGAGTGCGGTTGACACGGCGCTGAGGGATGTGGCGGTGAGCGCCACCCGGCTTGACCTGCCATTTATCAGAAGATAAACAGCGGGGTCACCTGACCGGCACCGCCGCCGCGTGATTGGCCGGCGGGGGCTGCTTAGCATGCAGAGGGGGGGACGAGTGTGTGGCGCGGCCGGGGCCCTCGCCATGCACACACACACACCACGTCCGCTCCATCACGATGAATTATTGGTCGGAGGGATGATCAATGTGTGTGTGTGTGTGTGTGTGTGTGTGTGTGTGGGTCAGAAAGTTGTGTATTTTATAACTCCAAGGTTCTCTCTCCCTTTTGCTTTTTCCACTCTATTTTTTTTCTCACTCCAGAGATGTGGGGGGGAGGCGGGGGAGGAGGGGGAGGAGGGGGTGACAACAGATGTGCTCCCTCCTTCAGAGAGCGGCTTGTTTGATGGCGACACTGGAGCGTATCATGTAGCCCGAGGTGCTAACAGTAAATATTACAATACCACAAGATGCTCACTGCAAACACCATTTCTTGCTCTCCGCCAGTCAATTTGTCCTTTTGTCCCCCCGTGGTGCCGCGATGGAACCGAGACGGAACCGGGAACCCACAGAGACGTTGTCTCTCTCTCTCTCTATATACAGTATATATATGTGTGTGTGTACAGTAAATATATATATATATATATATATATAGAGAGAGAAATAAAACATCCATGTCCATGAAGCTCCTCCAAACACATTACAGTCAACTTAAGTGGTGATGGACCAGAAAGTAAATCCAGAATGAATAATGACTGAAAAAGGAGTGAAATGTCCCTTTAAAGGGCTTCTCTGCAGAATAATAGGCGAGCCGGGATTCCTGGGATTGCATTTGGCGTCCTGCGGTGCTCGGGTGTCTTTGGCTCGCTCAGTCATTTCAGACGGAGCGGCGGCGGCGTCCCACCCTGGGCGCCGTACAGATGGGCTCATGTGTGGAGAAATGAGCCGCGAGCAATCACTCTCCCCTCTTCCTCCCCCTCCTCTTCCTCCCCTCCCCCCTCCGCCGCTCTCTGTTTGTCGACTTTGCTTTCTGTTTACCTCTTTTCCTCGCCTCCCTGTTCCTTCATCTTCTCTACCTCTCATTATCTGCCCCCCCTACCCATCATGCATCTCTCTCCTCCATCTCCCTCCTCCCCCCGTGGTGACTGTGTGTCCTGGGGGCTGCAGAGATCTCGGAGTAGGTGGGACTCGGCGGGAGGCCGCCCGGCGAAACAAGCTCGCCGAGGCGACGGGAGCCCATCTCAGGCTCGCGCTACCGGAAAATCTGCCCGTTCACGCTCGGCGGCGCCGCCAGCCGCTGGATGGAGGCGGCGTGATGCTGCGGCATCGGGGAGGAGCACACATATCCGCTTTTGTTTTTGGGTGGAGACGTTCATCACAGTCAGCTGCCTCGCCTCCCTCAGACTGACCTGGGGTCTGCTGGTTTTACAGACACAGACCTATTTCAGGCTAAATACAGAGGAACCAAAGTGGTGGATCCTTCCTGAGGGGATCCAGTAGACCTCAATGATCCAGGATCTCACAAGAAAACCTGATGATGTGGACGAGAAACCTGTATTCTATCCTGTGAACCACAGACTTTAATCCCCATTAGACATGAACCAGACCAAAGACACTTCCAGGTCCAGGTCAAGTTCCTCACAAGTCAGGATCTCAGGTACCGCAGACAGACCCTGATCCGGCTTCGCTGCAGGGACCAGTACCTCTTAAGGGAGGCCCTGGAGAACCAGAACCAGGACTGTGCGGGACAGACTAAAGGGGCTCTGGTAGCGTTCCTCATGGATTAAATCAACTTAGCTGTGCAGATCTTCATCATCCACCTGGTCTTCATCCTTCGTAAGGTCCTGGAGTCCTCCTAGCAGGTCCTGGATCAGTAAACGGATCAGCTCGGTTCCTACGGAGAGAAGATAAATCATGAGTTGATGAGGTGACGGTCAAAAAGCAGCTTCCCAGTGTAGTTTACCTCATGGATATATATATATATATATAGGTTACAGGTTTCAAATAAATATTCCACTATAATAATAATAATTATAATAATATTAATAAAGATTCTTAAACTCTCTCCTCGCGTTCATACATTTTCTGGGTTCATCCCTGAATTTGAGAGCAGCAAAGAAGATCTGCTTGTTCTCCCACAACTCTCCAGACTTGTCCAGGTGTAAACCTGAACCTGGTCCCCAGAGTCCTGCTGTGTGGTCTCACTCCAGGAGCTGCTCCATTAAACCCCAGTCTTTCCGATCACATCTTATCCTTTTACTGACTCCAGGTCTGCTGCCTCGTGTCCTCATGTGTGAGGAGGATGAAAGAAGAGGAGGTGAAGGTTTAGGCTTCAGTTTGTCCTTCCCCATGAACCCCCCCCCCCCATCTTCCACTATCTGGAAAATTCAATAGACTAACCTTAAGAATTTAATTGATGCTGCCAACGGGATTACAAAAGGGCCGGCCGGCGCTGGCCGGGGACGGCTGATTAGCAGCGGGGGTAATTGTTAATTGATTGATGTATCTCCTTACCCCCCCCTCTTTTGGAGACTGTTTTGTTTGCCACAGCAGCAGCAGCAGCACCGGGCCGGCCGGACAGCACATTACCATACATCCACGTCCTTCCTTTTAGAAGTCTGCATATCTGTGTGTGAGCTGGAAGACAAAAGGTCGTCCACCACCACATCCCGTAACCACGGTGACGTCCCTCCATTCCTGCACATTCTGTGCGTAATTTTATTTGTTGGAAAGCTGCGTTTTCTATTTTCAGAAATGAGATAAAAGGCTGGTGATTAAAATGAACAATAATAAAGGAGCTGTGTAAGACGAGTAAGAGAGAGGAGGAAGTGTGTGTGTGTGTGTGTGTGTGTGTAAAGCTTGCTTTCGGGGGAAACACAATCCTTATTTGGTCGAGCAAACAGAAACAGTCTCTCCATTCTGCTGCTTCCTGCGAGTACAAGGCGCTGCTTCATGGCGTCCCCCTCGGCGTGGACACCTCGGCGGTAACCGTCCCAACGCCACTCTGAAAGCTTCCGCTGCAGCTATTTCTGCCCAGACGTGTCCGAGCCAACACCGAGCCGAGTGCCAAGCGTCGCCCCCCCCATTCACCCCCTACAACCCCCCACCCGGGTCTGGCACCGCAACCGGCTGACCATCAAGCAATTACACGGGAACTTGGCAATCGGGAGGAAATCCAGTCATTAAAAGGGCTTAACACTGGCAGAGGGGCTCCGTTGGTGGCGAGCCGAGGCGCCCGCTGCACCCCCGCGCTCAACGGGACCTCTGGAGGGGGGGGGGGACTTGTGTTGGAGGGGGGGGAACCACCACATACACCAAAGACTTGGCAGGGACCGAGTGAGTTCATGTCATTGTGTACATGAACACGCAGCTGTTCTCACACACACACACACAGACACACACACACACACACACACACACACACACACACACACACACACACACAGACACACACACACACAGACACACACACACACACACACACACACAGACACACACACACACACACACACGTACCAGATGTTCCCGTTCACACGCCAGCCGTCCGCAGCAGGATACTGTATCGTCGCCTCCGGGAAACCAAAAAAAAAAACTTGTACTTTTAAAAAAATGTCAACTTTTCAGCAACTCCAGAGAAACACGGCGGTTTCCAACGCGATGACAGCGTCTTCTCAAGTGCTCCGTGAATACGAGACGTCTGGGTTTCTAGAACATGAGAACCGTGGCTGAATGGAACCTGCTGAGGTTTGAGAACGATGACAGCGTCGACGCGGCGGCGAGAGGCCAGGTCATGGGCGGCGGCGGTGGCGGCGTGGAGCAGCACTCGAGCTCGGCGAGGCGTCGACGCGTGATTGGATTCTGCAGAGAAGCTGATTCTCATACTGAGAGGATGCAAACTTATGATTTATCTTCTGTCGTCAATCATCTGCCCTTAAAATACATATAATATTACACTCAGCTATGATTGGTCATCTTTTTCTAATTAATTCAATTAACATCTTAATTGAACTTGCTTTCATCGTTTGTTTACATCAAGTTTACATCATGTGACCAAACCATCCTCTGGACCTGAACTCCCAGTAGACCAGAATCCTGGTCTCAGTACAGGTCCTGGATGAAGCAGCCCAGGATTCACAGGAAGTTCCTCCATGTTGGAGGAAGTAGCAGTGAAGACGTGGCGTTCAGGTGCCTCATTAACCATAGTTTTTTAACCAAATAGAAAATATTCTGTATTTTTTGAAGTGACTCTCATCTGTGTTTACAGTTATCTTTGTGAATAAATGAAAATAAAAACTTATTATCATCAGTAGATCATCAGCAGGATCATCTTTAACTTCTGAAGAAAGTGAGGAAAGGAAGCTGCATGAAGACTTACAACGGTGTTTCCTGTCGTCATGGAGAGGAGGAAACAAGCCATCAGCAGCCTCCACCCTCCCAAACAGCCGTGGACGGGGGCGATGCGGACCTGACCCCCGCTGGTTCGAGGCCTTGGGAAGTTCTCTCCATGCTGAACTGCTGCTGAACTCATGGAGCGTCTCAGGTGAAGGTTTCCCTCGGAGAGATTTAAAGTCCCGGCGCCGCCTGCGGGGGCGAGGACGGCAGGTTATTATTATTAATGCATTATTATATTATTCATATTATCATTAATGCATTATTATATTATTCATATTATTATTACACACACTCTGCCTGCTGTCTCCTATTGTAGCTCGATTCAAAAAGAGATATTGCTAAGGCGGCACTTTTTGAGCTCAAGTTACTTTGTTCCTTGTTCTTTTCTGGTCTGCTGCAGGTTTGTGGACTCCTCAGATCCACCGAGAGATCCCAGGTCCGGGTCTCAGGTCCGGGTCTCACTCACAGACCGCTAAATAGGTTTCCAAATTACGAAGAATTCTGATAATTCAACACAGAAACATCGATGGAGTCGCTCTTTTAAACTACAAACAGGCTCAGAAACAGAACTCAGTGACGTCTACGACCTCTGACCTTTCACCTCTGCTCAGCACGATACAGATGATGACGTGAACTTCAAAATGACCGATATCGACACCTAAACAAGTCAGGCTTTTCTTCCTAAAACATTCTTAGACTCCAGATGATACATAAAGTTAAATACTTAAGTTAAATTATCTACCAGCTCACCCTTCATCTCTAATTATTCTTACTTCCCTCAGCGCTCCATCTAATTAGTCCGTTGTCTTGTGACGGAGGATGAAACCTCCACGACTGAATAAATAACACCTCCTCATGTCGGACGTCTTTTACTGCTCTCTCTAATTGAATCACGTGAGTCCGACGGCTCGTTTCCGCGGCGACCCACATCTGATTCGTCATTAAGTCATTATGAAAGCTAATGCAAATAAAGCACCGTTCAAAGCGGAGCCGCTCGTGTCGGGACGGCCACTCCTCTTCATAGTGTGGAGATAGGAGCGAGAAGGAGTGAGAGACAGTAATGATGTGTGGGGATTCCACCGGGGAGAGGGAGGAGGAGAGCAACACTCCTTCTTCTTCTTCCTTGTTGCTTTAATAAAGGAGAGAGAGGGAGGGAGGGAGGAGGAGGAGGAGGAGAGGGAGTCGCTTAGAAGTCGCCCATAAAGCACCGACCAGAGCGTTTTGCTGCAATTACAGCCAGATTGGGGATTTAGATATTAGTGCCCGGTGGTCCATTAGCTGGTAATTTGCCTGTCTCTCAGTGGAGGAGTGTTCCTGCTCAGATCTCCTCCACTCTAATCCTGTAAATAATAGCTGCATGCAGGGAGAAAGGCTGAGTGACACAACCAACACAGGCAGGAGAGAGAGGCAGCACTGTTCGGCCAAATGCATTGTGGGATCAAATGTTTGTTCCACAGTTCAAACAGTTGCATGAAGAGGAGGAAGAGGACGTAAACGATCCCCCATAAAGCAACGGTGCAGTAATTGGCTGGTCCATAACGGCCGTTATGAGCTGGCAGCGTAGAGGACTTGGACTGTGGAGGTTCCCCGTGGTCCGGCCCGGGGACTCGCAGGCTCAGGGTGACATTAATCACTGCCTCCCCCTCCTCTTCGTCGTCATCGATCGCCTGCATAATGGTTCTGCTTATCACCTCGCTGCTTTCTAAAGGGGCAGAAGCCCGGTGCGTTCAGGGACATCCTCAATGTCTTTCATCGCCCTCTTCTTCCTCTTTTGTTTATGAACTGCAGCTGAAATCATCTCCTCCCAGAATAACGAGTCTTCTTCATGTTCCAACCACGTTCATAAAAACATCTTTTTGTTTACATAATGACATCGTGGCTTCCTGTCGCGGCGGCGGGGCGATGGGTCCCCATCCATCTTCCCGGCCTCCTCCCCCCTTTTCTCCACCTCTAATCTCGAATCTCTCATCTCTCTTTCAAGAGGAAGAAGGTGAGCCTGAATCTCCAGATCAATCCGGAGGGAAGGTGGAGGATGGGTGGAGGACCTGCGAGGAGGGAACGGAGGACGGCGTGACATTTACATACCGCCGCAGCGCCCCACAGCGGCGTTCACCATGCTCGCCAATCTCGCTAATAAGTCAGCGCTAGTTGGCCGGGTTCCCGCCTTCCCTCGGCTCGCGGCCCTAATAGGCCGTCTCCCCGGGACCAGAGGCATCCACGCCATTAGTATCTGTCAATCTGGCTGAAGGAGGCTAGCTCCGGGACCCTTAAGGATCAGTGGCCCTTTGGGGGGGGGGGGGGGGGGGGACTTGGCGGTCCCTCTTAAAGCCTCGGGAGAGATGGACTCTGGAATCCTGTGAAAGCCAGGAAAGCGGGGATCTTAGAGGATCTGTGGTCGGAGGCGAGGAGGAGCAGCTAGACGGGATGAGGCTAATGAAGCTCCGCTGGAGGAGCTGACAGCCAAGAAGAAGAACTCATCAATGATCCAAAACACAAAGATGGATTCACAGAGTCCAACGATAAACATCTGGGACCTTAAATGCATTCAAGGGGACGTTAAAGGGGATGTTAGAGGGGACGTTAGAGGGGATGTTAGAGGGACGTTAAAGGGGATGTTAGAGGGACGTAAAGGGGATGTTAGAGGGACGTTAAAGGGGATGTTAGAGGGGACGTTAGAGGGGATGTTAGAGGGACGTTAAAGGGGATGTTAGAGGGACGTTAAAGGGGATGTTAGAGGGACGTTAAAGGGGATGTTAGAGGGACGTTAAAGGGGATGTTAGAGGGACGTTAGAGGGACGTTAAAGGGGATGTTAGAGGGGACGTTAGAGGGGATGTTAGAGGGACGTAAAGGGGAAGTTAGAGGGACGTTAAAGGGGATGTTAGAGGGACGTTAAAGGGGATGTTAGAGGGACGTTAAAGGGCATGTTAGAGGGACGTTAAAGGGGATGTTAGAGGGACGTTAAAGGGGATGTTAGAGGGACGTTAAAGGGGATGTTAGAGGGGATGTTAGAGGGGATGTTAGAGGGACGTTAAAGGGGATGTTAGAGGGGACGTTAGAGGGGATGTTAGAGGGACGTTAAAGGAGATGTTAGAGGGACGTTAAAGGGGATGTTAGAGGGACGTTAAAGGGGATGTTAGAGGGACGTTAAAGGGGATGTTAGAGGGACGTTAAAGGGGATGTTAGAGGGACGTTAGAGGGACGTTAAAGGGGATGTTAGAGGGGACGTTAGAGGGGATGTTAGAGGGACGTAAAGGGGAAGTTAGAGGGACGTTAAAGGGGATGTTAGAGGGACGTTAAAGGGGATGTTAGAGGGACGTTAAAGGGCATGTTAGAGGGACGTTAAAGGGGATGTTAGAGGGACGTTAAAGGGGATGTTAGAGGGACGTTAAAGGGGATGTTAGAGGGGATGTTAGAGGGACGTTAAAGGGGATGTTAGAGGGACGTTAAAGGGGACGTTAAAGGGGACGTTAGAGGGACAACGTTAAAGGGGACGTTAAAGGGGATGTTAGAGGGACGTTAAAGGGGACGTTAGAAGGACGTTAAAGGGGATGTTAGAGGGACATTAAAGGGGATGTTAGAGGGGATGTTAGAGGGACGTTAAAGGGGATGTTAGAGGGACGTTAAAGGGGATGTTAGAGGGACGTTAGAGGGGATGTTAGAGGGACGTTAGAGGGGATGTTAGAGGGACGTTAAAGGGACATTAAAGGGGATGTTAGAGGGACGTTGAAGGGGATGTTAGAGGGACGTTAAAGGGGATGTTAGAGGGACGTTAGAGGGGATGTTAGAGGGACGTTAAAGGGCATGTTAGAGGGACGTTAAAGGGGATGTTAGAGGGACGTTAAAGGGGATGTTAGAGGGACGTTAAAGGGGATGTTAGAGGGACGTTAAAGGGGATGTTAGAGAGACGTTAAAGGGGAAGTTAGAGGGGATGTTAGAGGGACGTTAAAGGGGATGTTAGAGGGACGTTAAAGGGGAAGTTAGAGGGGATGTTAGAGGGACGTTAAAGGGGATGTTAGAGGGACGTTAGAGGGACGTTAAAGGGGATGTTAGAGGGGACGTTAGAGGGGATGTTAGAGGGACGTAAAGGGGAAGTTAGAGGGACGTTAAAGGGGATGTTAGAGGGACGTTAAAGGGGATGTTAGAGGGACGTTAAAGGGCATGTTAGAGGGACGTTAAAGGGGATGTTAGAGGGACGTTAAAGGGGATGTTAGAGGGACGTTAAAGGGGATGTTAGAGGGGATGTTAGAGGGACGTTAAAGGGGATGTTAGAGGGACGTTAAAGGGGACGTTAAAGGGGACGTTAGAGGGACAACGTTAAAGGGGACGTTAAAGGGGATGTTAGAGGGACGTTAAAGGGGACGTTAGAAGGACGTTAAAGGGGATGTTAGAGGGACATTAAAGGGGATGTTAGAGGGACGTTAAAGGGGATGTTAGAGGGACGTTAAAGGGGATGTTAGAGGGACGTTAGAGGGGATGTTAGAGGGACGTTAGAGGGGATGTTAGAGGGACGTTAAAGGGACATTAAAGGGGATGTTAGAGGGACGTTAAAGGGGATGTTAGAGGGACGTTAGAGGGGATGTTAGAGGGACGTTAAAGGGCATGTTAGAGGGACGTTAAAGGGGATGTTAGAGGGACGTTAAAGGGGATGTTAGAGGGACGTTAAAGGGGATGTTAGAGGGACGTTAAAGGGGATGTTAGAGAGACGTTAAAGGGGAAGTTAGAGGGGATGTTAGAGGGACGTTAAAGGGGATGTTAGAGGGACGTTAAAGGGGAAGTTAGAGGGGATGTTAGAGGGACGTTAAAGGGGATGTTAGAGGGACGTTAAAGGGGATGTTAGAGGAAAAAAAGTGTGTTCTGATTGGTTTGTGAGGAAAAGCATGGCGCACCTTTAAGGCAGGTAGATCTTCATTCATCAGGCCCTGGAATGGAATGAACTGATAATAATTCAATATATTTGCATTAATTATTTTTAATGCTGAGTCTTAATAATATGGTATTTTCCGACTTGAATATTTTGAGCTCAAAGTATTAGTTAGACATAATGATGTCCTGCTGCTAATTTAAGGTAATGACAGAATGAGTTTGTGCATCTCTCCACCCGGCCGTTCATCAGGAAGAATAAGGCCTGTTTGTATATTGACTTGTAGTGTTGTAAGAAAGCATGGGGGTTAAATAAGAGGTATGACATCATCACTCCGGCTGTAAACTAAAGTTTCCATCGTATGTATTATTATTATATTTCTGGACCGTTCTGCAGCGACGGGCAGACGACCACCTCTAGAGGCCCTCCAGTCCCGTAATGTGTCATCAGCACCGTGACCCTACGACCCCGGTGACGAGGCGCTCCAGAGTGAAAGCGTGGAACGCGTCCTCCAGAAGTGGGTTTGATGCCCGCGTGGCGTGTTGGGTCACTTCCACTCCGGCTAATGAGTCTGCTGGCAGCGCCGCCGCGGGTCTAATGACGTCGTTGACACCGACGCTACATATTGAGTCACACGGCGAGGCCTCTGGCAGGCGCTGATGTCCTGATGGGGGGGGGGGGCACCGCCGCCTGGCACCGTGGGCCGGACGCTGTTGGCAAGGCCCGCCGAGTCGCCCCGCTGCTTTCCCGTGGCACACAGTCTGCAGGACACGTCAATTTGTTCCCCGCCATTGTGAGAGGCGATCTCTCTGGCGGCGGTCCAGAGCATCGCCATCTCATTAGCATATCTGTTATCTGGTGACGGAGAAAGGTAGAAGGAGAGACAGAGTGGTGACGAGTTGCCATCTGGGCTCCGTTTCTTCAACGGACACAAATTAAACCTGTATAGAGAGAGAGGGGGGAGGAGGGGGGAGGAGGGGGGAGGATCGTCAAAAGGCAACAATACTTCTAATCTCTTTCTCCCTCTGTGCATTTTCAAAAGAGGGGGGAAGAAAGGCGCTTTAATAATTAGAGGGGTAGAAAGCTCAAACAGATGAAACAATACCCCCCTCCCCCTTCTCTCCCCCTCTCCCCCCCGATCGTCTGTAATGACTGCAGCGCTGATGGAGAGGCCTCTTTGAGGATGACATTCAAATCCTGACATTTGAATTATGTCTGTTTATCAGAGGGAGAATGAACCGCCGGCTTTTGTTGTGCCTCCTTCAGGTACACACACACACACACACACACACACACACACACACACACACACACACACACACACACACACACACACACACACACACACACTCCTGAAGGGGCGATTTGGGATGGTTTGGTAAAAGTGCGGCGGACTACAGTGTACACTAAAAACTTTAATGGGTTTTATTTCAAGCATTTACAGCGTTCGAGCCATCAAACAGTAACAACCGACATAAAATCACTCATCGTCACTAATCCCCGCCCGGATTGCCGCTTTATCCGGCGGCTCGCCTCCTCGCGAGGACAAGCACGGACGCCCATTCTGTGGCTGAAATGCTAAAATTCCATCACAATCCGTGTTCACCTTCAGGAAGCGGCGTGCTCTTAAACGGCGGATACAAATTTGCATGTGGAAGATTTATTGTCTCTCGGTTGGAACGGGGCCGCAATGCAAAACAAAAAGGCCGCGTGGTGGCGGCGGCGTGTGGCGTTGGCGGCGTGGTCGTCCCTCCTCGGCTACTGCTTGTCAAAGTTGGGATCTAAAAAAAAAATAAAATCGGGGCGATCCATCACGGTGGCACATGAGGAATTATGGGATTCACCCCCGAGGAAATGTATTCACGGGACGGGGGCGCAAACGGGTGTTTAACAAAGGCGTTCGGAAAGTCAGCAAGGTGGGTGAAGGGGGAGGGGCCATTTCACCGTCGCATTATTATTATTATTATTTAAACAAGCGTTCATGTTGGAACGATCAGGAGGTGATGATCTACCTCGATTAGTGAGTATTCAGGACATCACTGTGTTTAAGTGCCGAACTCCAAAAAGACTTATCCTACATTTCCCATAATGCACCGAGGTCATTAATTAGACCCCTCTCTACCTTTAAATGCTCACTTTTTGCCCCCCAGTTTCAACAGACTTAAAGGGTCTTAAAGTTAAAGATAGTGTCCAAAAATCCAGCCTAAGTAACCTGATGACATCACTATGACATCATCAGACACGCAGAAGAAGTCGTCATAATGCAGACTTGTGAGTATAAACGCCACTTTACGTCTAAATATATAACATCCTGACATTTCTGCCCGAACGCGGCGTTATGAATATGATTTCTAACAGAAGTATATCCTCCGTCCTGCTGGCGTACGTTCCGGCGTCCCGTGTGTGTTTTCCGATAACACGCCGTCTCAACACGAGGACCCGGACATGCTAATCCCTCTCTCTCTCCTCGCCGCTGGACGAGCTGCATGATCACCATATTGGCATGTGAGAATAATATAGATTGGGGAGCGTGAGAGGGAGACCAAGTGGAAAATGAGATGATTGCTAAAGTATGTTCTGGCCGATAAAGTGAAATTGCATTTGTGTAAGTGCTTACAGGAGCCGGTCCACGTCAAGCTCTCCGGTAACAATGAGGAGTCTCTTCTTATCCTCCCACCTGAGCTTCAGTCTGCTGGTTTACTTCCTCTCTGAAGGTCAGGAGGTCAGACTCTCCCGTCTCTCGGGGAACGCATTGTTTAATTCACGCCGTTTCCCAGAAGGCCCGGCGGCCCAGCATGCACTGAGTGCCGCCTCGTGTTCTCAGTCTTTCAGCGGTGGGGGGTTCAGATGACCGCTCGCTGGGTGATGCAGCCGCCGAGGTTCTCTCTACAGTAGCACCAGATGTGTATTACTCCGCTGCAGAAAGTAGTCCCGACTAATCCGCTATATCCTCCTGTTTAAATAAACTGCAGACATCAGCTGTTTTAAGCAACGACTGAGAGGCTTCTTAAAGATTTACATCTTAATAATGATTTAATGGGTTTGGAGCTACATAGCAGAATGTTGGAAAACACAATAAAACTGAATAAATAAATAAAACTAGCCCCGTCTTTTAAAGTCTCTTCCCTGCTAAGTTTTTTTATTTTAAGTATTCCCTGAGACAATGAATACATAAATGAATACATAAATAAAATAAAGAAAAGATTAACAAAAATGTACACAAAAATGATTAAATACATTTATTTTAATTTGATGGAAGAAATGTCTTTTTATTATTAATCATAAGCATCATCAAAGGAGCAGAATTTCTATCTACCAGTAGCCTACATGTCCCAGAATGCTCTATTTTACGAACACAGCATCTTTGCCTGTTTCTTTCTGCTCCTAATAAACAAGTTGAGGCATTTATTGACAATTAAATTCAATTAAATATAAAACGTTATCTTTTAAAGTCTCTTCCCTGTAAAAATATAATGACATTTGATGGAAGAAAGTCGTATTTTTAATCAAATGCATCATAAAAAGAGCTGCACTTCTACTCAACCAGTAGCCTACATGTCCCAGAATGCTCCATTTTACAAATAAACTGCCCCTAATAAACTCGTAGATGTATGTGTTGCTTTAGAGGTAAAACAGAGTCTAAACTGGGCTCCGGGATCGGAGCGTTGTGGTGTAACGTGTCGGCCCCAAACAAACAACGCTTAGAGGTCGGGGGTCGAGCCGGCGGAGGTCAAGCCCGCGTACAACACGGCGGCTGTGCAAACACACAACGGGCCTCTTTGTTCGGGAGTTCCCGCTCCGCTGAACACGCTCCGGGTCGGGCTGCTGTTTCCGTTTAGTGGCTGATCCTGGGGCAGTTCTTCTTCTTCTCCTTCTCCTCCTCCCTGGATTTCAGCGCCCGGACGCTGGGAGATGATTTTGTGAATGAAACCATGCATGTCCGCGCAGCCTTTATGATGCTAATGACTAGCAGCGGAGGAACAATCGGGGGGTCGGGGGTCATGCTTGTGGGAAATCGAGGCGATGCGTGTGAGTGTGTGTTTGGGTGAAAACCTCCACAATGTCAAACACACTCATTACTTTATAGTCAGAAACTGGAAAAACAACATCAGGCTTGCTGGCAGGAAATGTAATCCATTACAAATAATCATCTTTTACCGTCCAATTATGGATGTATTTTATTTTAAATCTCTGATTGCTTATCTAAAATATGAGAGACGCAGCATGTTTATTTAGTTAGAGAATATGAAGTAAAAGTAAAAAACAAATCAATGATTCTCTCCAGTCAACAAGTGGTTTATTATTCTGTGATGGGATTGAATAGAATAACAATATTTAATGTACTTTTATCTTTGAAATAAAACGATTATAGCAGTGTTTGGTCACAGCTTATTTTAGATTTGAGCTTTTCATATTTCTACAGAACCTTATATATGAGAATATCAGAGAAAGACTCACATCTCTCTTCAACAGCTGGATTAAACCGGTCCCTCAGGTTGCAGATTTCAGGGGAAGATCCAAGCAGAAACTCGACCCGACGTCCTCCATCTCCCTCCTCCCTGATCTCTTCACCTACAAAATAAAAGCACAACAAAACAACAATGAATGGCCTTTATTAGTCCGTGTGTGTGTGTGTGTGTGTGTGTGTGTGTGTTACGATCTGGAAAACACATTCAGTTTGCCCTCCACATTTAATCTCTATTCACAGCAGCACATTCCTTTAACTGAATGTCCATAAATCATAATAGTCCATCACATCTCACAGATTAATTCACAATGTTCAATAGACACATAATTACTGAGAAGTAAATCAAATGTTAAAGAAACATCGAAATACCCACATAAAACTAACAAAACACTTTACATGAAACCAAATTAATTAAAAAATAGCATCTTACTTTATAACTTTACATTTTATATCAACATTTTATGAATAAATAAACTGTAGTTTATAATTGTCTTTAATATGAAGTACTTTGCATCAATACTTGTTCACGTAAATAAAATAAACCTCTGTATAAAATAAACTAAAAAGTCTGCAAGACCGCACATCGGGCAGAATAACCACCGAGCCGCGACGCTGCGCCTGCGCACCACGCGGAATTTAAAAGCGCGTAAAAACACTCATATCGACGTAAAAACAGGTGACCACGTGGAGATAAATGTTACGTAATTGTTGTAGTTATTAATTCCAGTGACTCCTCACCTGTAAAACACAGAATGACGACACGGAGCGCTCACTTCGTCGTCCAGGTTGAATTTTGAGTCGCTGCCGGAAGTTCCCACCTGAGACAACCGGAAGTTCCCACCTGAGAAGACCCCAGGGCGCAACTGCTCCCGTGACAAAGGTTCCACGTGAGTTCTGCTGTTTCCTCACAAAATATATATGAAATAAAATGATGCTGTGTTTTAGGGAATTAAATTAAACCCTGGTAAATAAAATATCAATATAAATAAAATAAATCACTTTTTTCTTGCTGTAAATAATAAATCACACTATTTATGAGGGCATTTCTTTCACCTCATAATATACATGTACATTTGAAAATCTTCATTTACACTGTAAATATAATTTTACAGACTAACTCGAGCTCATAAAATAAATAAAAAAATCAGATACATTTAAGTGTTTAAAGTTAAATAATTAGTAAATGTAACTTTGCAGCCGTGAAACACTAGAAGAGCATCTGTATTAAGAGCAACTAAAAATATGAATACATCTGGACGTGTCTGCATGTGTGGATCAGAGGTCAAAGGTCATCACCAGGCCTGTCTGCAGCCTCTCTCTCTCTCTCTTGATCCCTTCGCCATGGCAACGACAAGCAAGTAATGATGTCGTTATAGTGGCGGGTGGAGCCGGTGAGGAAGACGGATACCGAGAGAGAGAGAGAGAGAGAGGGAGAGAGAGAGAGAGAGAGAGAGAGAGAGAGAGAGAGAGTTGGCAGGAAGTCAGGAATGCCAAACGTTGCCGACAAAGGGCTCTGACAATTAGGACGAAACATCAGCCGGCTGTCGGATATCGGCCGCCGCTCGGCGCTCGCTGTTAAATGATTCATTTAAAATAAAAAAACAGTAGTTAGACTAAATGACCACTAGTTTATTTGAAGAAAGTTGTGAGGTAATATCCAGAAAGTATTTATTATAATGAGTAAATGTTCTTTTTCACACATCTGGCAGCTGAAGATCGGCGCTGTCGCCTCGCTGATCCCTCACAGTAGGTCAACCACTCAAGGAGCGGCAGCCATTATGGGCTTTAGCTGCGTGTTTTTATTATCCAGCGGCCACACCCCCGCCGTGTGTTAATGGACTAATCCGAGGCGACGCGGAGCAGAAGGATACGATCAATGATCTGGTTTTATAAGGAGGTCGTAATCAGATCGCCACTCTGGTTCCCGCCGCTAATTAGAAGCAGAAGACCAAGACCAGACCAGACCCCCTTTTCTCAGCCCCAGTGCACCGTGGGAAACGGGGTCAGGGGTCAACTTCAAAATTAGTTAAACTTGACGTGGCTGCCACTGACCTGCACAGGTGCTCCCACTTCCCCTGCTGCTCCACACTTCCTCCCGCCACCCGGGGGTCACACACATCGCTGCCCCCCCCGGTCCAGTCTGGATCCATTAGCAGCGCAGAGACGAACCCCAGGCCTGCTGGGAAGACCCCGGACCACCGTCGGCTAAGTGTTAGCACACCTTGTGCTGCAGGTTCGACTCCTGAACAATTTAAGAGTTAAACCCCCCTCCCTCCCCCCTCAGCCGTCTGCACTCCCAGTATGTCTTTTGGATGTGGGGGGGGGGGGGGGGGTGGTTGTTGTTGGCAGGGCCGACCGAGAGGAGAGGAGCTCGGCCGTTGTTTGAGCCCCGCTGCGGCGGTGTGGCGTCCCGCTGCTCCCCCCTCGCCATGTGTAATTAAACATTTGGCCTCCGCAATCACTCAGCGGCGCTCACATGCCAGCGTCAAAGAGAGCCTTCCTTAAAAGTGCTGAGCTGACAGCAGCGAGGGGAGAACCTTTAGGGGGGGAGGAGGGAGGAGATGGGGAGGAGGGGGGGGGGAGGAGGGAGGAGATGGGGAGGAGGGGGGGAGGAGGGGGGTCCACAGGGATGCACTGATTAGAAGCAGGACTTGAAAGTGGACCAGACCACAGAGGCATTGTTTGGCATGTTAACATGCTGACAACCATGTTTGCTTTGTATTGCTGAGTCATTGGAAGAGAAACATGACTCTGCAAAATTCATTTAAATATCGTTATTTCACCATCAGGTATGTATCTCAGACAGATTTACAGTAATTATATTTAGTAGATATATCTTTAAATGTGACCTTGAGGGGCCTTGACAGCGTCGTCACACACAAACACACACACACACACACACATGAACACACACATGCACACACACACACACACACACACACACACACACACACACACACACACACACACACACAAACATGCACACACACACATGCACACACACACACACACACACACACACACACACACACACACACACAAACACACACACACACACACACACACACACACACAAACATGCACACACACACACACACACACACACACACACACACACACACACACACACACACACACACAAACATGCACACACACACATGCACACACACACACACACACACACACACACACACACACACACACACACACACACTCACACACACACACACACACACACACACACACACACACACACACACACACACACACACACAAACATGCACACACACACATGCACACACACACACACACACACACACAAACACACACACACACACACACACACACACGCTGTAACCGAGTCTCCCGGAGACACTAAAGCTCCTCATGAAATGACAAACCGGCGGCTCAGTCACTCAGACAAACACGACACCGCCGACACGGGAGCGGGGAACGCCACGCCGGCATCCAGCCGTCACTCAGACACACACACACACACACACACACACTCGAAGTGTTCTCAGGAAACAGAAACCTGTTTCCTTCCTCCAGTTTGCAGAAACACGTGAATCTGCCACATTTCTCTTATTGATACGCTGAGAGACGTCTAGAGACGATAAACGGGGCGTGTGTGTGTGTGTGTGTGTGTGTGTGTGTGTGTGTGTGTGTGTAGGAGATTAAGCTGCACACACACACTCGTCCCCGGTGAACAATGTGGGTTTTAAAGGAGGACCCTCTCTGCCAGCCTCTTGTCAGCGCTGAAAGCTTCCATCACAGAGACGCTGGCAGCCCCACCTGCCCCCCCCACCTGCCCCCCCCACCAGGCCCCACAACCCCCTCCTCGCCCCCCCCCCCTAACGCCACAGAGGTGCCTGTGTCCGTGTCCCGTGTTGTGGCGTTGGACTGGAGGGGGATTGTGGGCCTCGTCAGCGGCGCTGCCATCTCCGTGCCAGCTGGCGGCGAGCGAGGAGGGAGGCGGGACAATGCAGAGATCTGTGCACAATGGAGCGGCCGCGGGAAAAGCCTGCATTGTTCCCCCGCCGCCGTGGTCGGCCATGCCAGTTTCCCCACCGCCGCCGCCACACAAAACATCTCGTTGAAATTTTTACCCAGAAGCACTTGTGCTGGAGACGTTGAGCAAGGTGCACCTTTTCATCGACATGGTTTCCATTTTCTTAAACGTCCACATGTGCAGATCTGCTCTCGCCCTGCAGCCTCGGCCTGCCCCCCCCTTTGTAAATCAAAGAGTGGCGGGGGGCGGAGCGGCTCGGAGGGAGCGTCTGGAATCCATCTGAGATTGAGAAATCTAACCGTCGTGGTCGGATCCAATTGAAAGCGGCAGGCCTGAGTAACGCGCTCCGACACGGCCTCGCTCCCCCTCACACCCGGGCCATGTGGGCCGCGGCGCCGCCAGGAACGCATGTCACAGCCAATCACAGTTGCAGATGAATATTCATGCGGCGGAGGGCGCCCGTGTGGAAAGTATTTACGTGTGTGTGTGTGTGTGTGTGTCAAAGACAGAAAAACAGAAAAAAGTGTGTGTAAGTTTCCCGTAGAAGTGATTCCACGCCGCCGTTCTCGACATGGCGGCTACATGTAACGCTGGCTGGAAGGTCTCACACACACACACACATGCCAACATGCACACACACACACACACACACACACACACACTGGGGCTGCCAGCACTCCACAGATGTCCTGGCGGCGGCGGCGGCGGCGGTGGCGTGAGTCAGCGCGGACCGAGCTCTTTGATGGCGAAGGTCTGGTGCGAGGCTTCGGGGGTGTGAGGAGGAGCGAGATGCGAGGCAGGTGCAGCGTCACATGATCATTCCGACGCTCCGGATCGACCTCTGACCCCTCCGACTGCATCCACACGCCAAAACCCAAATCTGTAAAATGAGTTGTTTTTTTTAGACAAACTTTTGGACGACAGAATCCAAACCAAAGTTGTGACTCTGATGAAGGGAGTTGTTGCCACGGCGACTAGATTAGCATCCTAAAAGCTTAACTTTGCAGCATCATCAATGAAAGTTGACGCCGAATTATGGGCGACGCCGAAAAAATATGCAGCAATGAAAATCCCGTCAGATGTCCGTGAGAAGTTCCTCCTCTTCCTCCAAACAACGTGTGGTTACACAGAAAACTTTGAGACTTCAAAGGGACGCAGACTTTTCCCGTAACACACGAACGCATCATGGTGAAGCTCGTTATGTCTTTAGGGTTATTACCTCCAACATTAGCTGCCTTCTAGAAGGCCCGTTGCCCAGGTAACCACGGCGATGACAGCAGAGCAATCAGAGCATCCTCTCTGGACATTTTTAAAGATATGGATATACTTTAAAGAGGTCAGATCATTTAATATGGTTTTTATTCACCTTGTTAAAATAACGTGAAATAAATTAGATGTTAAATAGATGATTTGGGCCAAAACTGCAACTCCATCAAATAAAATGAGTCAAATCTTTATTCTAATCAGATTTAATGTGTGTGTGTGTGTGTGTGTGTGTGTGTGTGTGTGTGTGTGTGTGTGTGTGTGTGTGTGTGTATTTAATATTTAATTCTAGAAATATTTGTTTTTTTTAATTTAATTGCTTCAAGAAATAAATGACCAAAGAAAACACAGAAATGAAAGACGTGAGAACTGGACTTTTTTGCATTTTCGTAATGAGCCGACAGGAATCCCACATTGTGAGGAGAAGCAGGAGACGCAGGAGGAGCAGGAGACACAAGAGGAGCAGGAGAACCAGGAGAAGCAGGAGACGCAGGAGAACCAGGAGAAGCAGGAAATGCAGGAGAACCAGGAGACGCAGGAGAACCAGGAAATGCAGGAGAAGCAGGAGAACCAGGAGAACCAGGAGAAGCAGGAGAACCAGGAGAAGCAGGAGAAGCAGGAAATGCAGGAGAAGTAGGAGAAGCAGGAGACGCAGGAGGAGCAGGAGAACCAGGAGAACCAGGAGAAGCAGGAAATGCAGGAGAAGTAGGAGAAGCAGGAGACGCAGGAGGAGCAGGAGAACCAGGAGAACCAGGAGAAGCAGGAAATGCAGGAGAAGCAGGAGAAGCAGGAGACGCAGGAGAACCAGGAGAACCAGGAGAACCAGGAGAAGCAGGAGAAGCAGGAGAAGCAGGAGACGCAGGAGACGCAGGAGAACCAGGAGAACCAGGAGAAGCAGGAGAAGCAGGAGAAGCAGGAGACGCAGGAGAACCAGGAGAACCAGGAGAACCAGGAAATGCAGGAGAAGCAGGAGAAGCAGGAGACGCAGGAGAACCAGGAGAACCAGGAGAACCAGGAGAAGCAGGAGAAGCAGGAGACGCAGGAGAACCAGGAGAACCAGGAGAACCAGGAGAACCAGGAGAAGCAGGAGAACCAGGAGAACCAGGAGAACCAGGAGAAGCAGGAGACGCAGGAGAAGCAGGAGACGCAGGAGAACCAGGAGAACCAGGAGAACCAGGAGAACCAGGAGAAGCAGGAGACGCAGGAGATGCAGCCTGCAGGTGTCAGTGTGATTGATGGCACCAGAGAGGAGAATTAGCAGCTCCGCTAATCAGGCCGACCAAACATGGAGGCAAATTAACTTTTTCAAGTGTTGGTTCTCCTGACGACGGCGGAGGAGTCAGTTAATGGCTCATAAGTCGTCCCCGAGGACTAAATGATCCTCGGTGTTTGTAGAGCGCCGGCTCCGATTCGGCACCGGCCAGCGAGGCTGCTGGGAAAAGTGGCGGCTCGGCCGTGAGTGGAATATATATTTATATCTAAACATATATCTTTATAGAGGAGTCGACCTCGTCGGCGTCCAAATGAGAAAACACCCTAATAAGAGAGAAAACCAACCACACACACACACAGGAAGTGGACGTCACATCCAATCAGGCGCCGGCGTTCGTTCTCCTTTATGAAAACAACGGCACGATAACACCGTCTGACATGGGGGTGATGAATGATAGAAAAACACGCCGTTTCCCCCGGCAACGCGCCGTTCTGACAGGTTTGGTGGTTTTGGGGAGTTCGAGAACATCTGGAGCGCCTGGAGAAGAAGGGGGGGGGGGGGGGGGGGGGGACCTGCAGACATTCGGGGTCAGTGGAAATGGCCTCCTCTCTCTCCGCCCTCTGGCTGAATATTTAAATCCTGACTTCCCTTCACACCTGCCAGCGCTTTGCTGCTCCGCGGCGCAGAAACACGATCCGGTGAGAACATGTGATTTCACTCAGAGGAACCGGTTCTCCGTCCGGAGACGTCGGTTCAGAAATCTATTCAAACACGGAGAAACGTGCATAAACACACTCACACACACACACACACACACACACACACACACACACACACACACACACACACACACACACACACACACACATACACACACACACACACACAAACAAAGAGAAGCTGACGTTAATATTTGAAACTGTATCGACGTCTCAAAATGAATTATTTCAGATTCTCAATCAAAACGCCTTCAAAGAACAAACTATGTGAAATATTGACGCTTCGTCAGGTGAGTGAAGGATTTATTGACATCAGGCTGAAGACGGTTATGAATCCAAAGTAAAGTCCACTGATTTCATTTCGTTTTTTGAGTTTGACGTTTACGTACTGCATATTAATGAGATGCTCATTTCTGCCTGAAAGCAGGAAGTTGCCACATTGTTGCCATCATATTATGAAATATATAGCTGAACAATATGATCTGATTGGATGAACTCATGCACGCTGATATTAGCTCTAGAGAACATTTTCACATGCAGGTCCATGAAGAGTGACTTCTGGAGCCTCGAGTGGCCAGTCGAGGAACTGCAGCCGGGGATCAGGTCACAATAAGATGAATCCAGCCACAATTCAAACGAACCAATGGATGAATCCCTTTGTGGTCACATGGTGGCCTCTTTCAGGTTTCCATCCCCTCAACCCTCCAACCGGCCGTCTGCTGTTTACTCTCCAGCGGGGCCTGAAGGAAGCGAGAGTGAGACCTCTTCCCAACCGTCTCACCCCCCGGCCCAGCGCCTCTCCACTCTCAGGCCCTCAGCCGGCGTTCTGCAGCGCTGTGAACCTTTTCTCCTCTTCTTCTTCTTCTTCTTCTTCTGCAGGTAAAGATCAGCGAAGAGCCCTCGGCAACAAAGCATTCAATCAGGGTGAAGTAGGACCCGCTGTATCAAACGGGCCCTCCACCTCCACCTACTCCGGGAGCAGCTCTTTCTTCTCGCCTCCTTTTTTTACTCCCTTTGGCTCGGTCAGACTGAATCGCCTTTGAAACAGGCATCCCCCCCCCCACCTCCCCCTCTCCCCCCTTCATCTCTTGTCAATCTGAGAAAGCCAGGAAATGAACGCTCTTTGTGGGATTAATTAATAGCGGGAGCTGGTCAGCGCGCTAGCAGAGCTGTAATTGCTACTCAGCAGAGGGAGGAGGAGGAGGAGGAGGAGGAGGAGGAGGGTGAAGAAAAAGTTTGGGTTGCAGTTTTCTGGAGTGTGGAGGGGTGTTCCTGAGCGCTTTGAACTGAAGGGCTCTGCTGCAGTGGATTAAAGTGAGAAGAGAGAGATAGACGGGGGAGGAGGGGGCTTTGAAGTCTGCTGAAAGGTCTGGGAGAAGAAGAAGAGGAAGATGAGGAGGAGGAAGAGGAAGGAGGAGTGAAGTTGGGTGGTAGAAACTCTGTCTGGCAGCATCAAACAAGCGTTATCGCCCACTTTCACCTGTTGACACTCGGAGGGTGAAGACGCCGAGCTCCGACCCTCCTCTTCCTCCTCCTCTCATCATCAGGTCTTCCTCATCTTCTCAAATCTGCGATCTCTCCGCCAAGGAAACGCTAACATGCAGATATCAGGTTGATCTCCTCGCATTTGGTTTACTTCCAACCACCTGAACCCGAACCCTGGTCTCCCTGGTCCCCCTGGTCCGCCTCCCACACACACACACACACACACACACACACACACACACACACACACACACACACACACACACACACACACAGGTCACCAACTGATTACTGAACGAGTGGATTTCTTTTCTTCAGAATGTGAGAGTTGAACTCATTAATTCTGATCTTCTTGGCCGTGAAACAGTCGGGACTTCGTCCTCCGGAGGAAAGTTCACGCAGCAGGATATACGTATAATTAATAAACACCGGGATCATAGCTCATCGTCTTCACATGTCAGCAAATCTGCAAATAAATGTCTTTAACACGTACAAAGTTGAATTAAATGTCTCGAGGAAGAAAAAGAGATATTTAATATTATTGATTTAGTGAATTTAAACTTTACATTCAAGCAATTTCCTGGAGAACACAAGCTGCAGCCTCGACCTGTCTAAACACACACACACACACACACACACACACACACACACACACACACACACACACACACACACACACACACACACACACACACACACTTGAAAAATTAGGGTTTATGTAAATTCTTTAAAAACTTCGGCCTTTTTTTATTCTTTTTTTGCTGAACGGGCCAAATTGGTTTGGGAGCGACGAAGCGACACGGAGACTTCATCATCAATAATATGTTTCATTGGTGTGAGAGATTAATAATGTGACACCAGAAAAAAAACATTTGAACAGACTTTGTTGTGTCTTTCAGTTAGGCAACTTTTTAATGAAGGAAGAATGTTGAATTTTGATATTTTCCAAAGAATAATGTGATTTCTGTAAACTAGAAATCATTTAATTTCTCACTCTTTGGCTCATTGTTTGAGAGACAAATCATTCAATGACTCTAAAATAAATCATAAAAGCCAGTAAAAGTTTAAATGAAACAAAGTTAAACCAGATTTATGAACGAGAACTTATTTGTTTCAAGCCTCGAGTTTTGAAGAAAAGAACTAAACATTTAATTAAGCAACAAATTAAAAACACAGAATAGTTCATTATTATTATTAAAGACATTTAATAATAATAATGAACAAGTCTTTTCAACATAAACTACAGTTTCTGTTATTTAGATAAATATGTTAGAAAACAATATAAATATAGCAAACAAACAATAAAGAAAATATAAAATATAAACAAGGGACATAACGTCTTTTCAAAATAAAAGCCCAGCGTAGGTTGACTTATATTTAGGTTAACGTGGTTCGGCTTTAGTTCAAATAAATATATTTATATCTTATTTATAAAAGAAAAGTAAAGCAAAATACTGTTGACTGAGTTTCACCCTGTCAGTTCACACGAGACCACGAAGTCTCACGTGAACACGGCTCGGAGGTCTACGGGAGACACAAACAGATCTGGGTGCAGCTCAGGGGGGACCAATGAAAACCCTTACAGTCCAGAGGAATATGCACCAGACGGAGAAATGGTATGCAGATATTCACTCATCCATCACACACACACACACACACACACACACACACACACACACACACACACACACACACACACACACACAGGACAGTAATATCAGGATTCAGGAGAGAGAGATGGGGATCCTCCATCCTTGAGGTGCTTGTGCAACACTTAGCTGTTGTCTGAAGGCCTCTAAGTGTGCACACACATCAGTTATGGATCAGGGCCTCCAATCAGACCCGGGGCCTGTAGATTACAGGTGTAGTACAGGCGGCCTTGTTCTTGTTGGTGGATGGAGGAGTCGGTCTTCCTGTCGGGATGAGGGCCGGCTGGTGGGTGGAGGGAATTAGGGAGGAAGCCAGGGTGGAGGAGGTGGAGGAGCAGGGAGGAGGGGGGTCTGATTCGGCCATCACATCCCACTAACAATTCCTGTCAGGTCCCTGGAGGTTCCCTAATGAGCCCCACCAACACGGCCGAAGGCCAGATCCCGGCGCCGGCCCACTGAAGTGAGAAGCCAGAGGATCGGCACCTCGCAGCCGCCGAGCAATTATTAATCAGACTTCTCCCCCTCCTCCCTCCTCCCTCCTCCCTCCCCCCTCCCTCCCCCTCTGTTCCTCACATAGTTAAAGTGTTCCTCCCTCTCTCTCCGGTCTTCATGCAGAAACGTCCCGACGTTATTAATCTGCTGTCACAACAAAACTCTCTGAGGAAGAAGCAGATCTCCACGGATTAATAACTCAGGAACATTTCACAATATTACACCCCGACTTTTAGCATTTATAGTTCAGTTCCAGGTTTAAACTCCAACATCCAAGTTTATAAAACACGATGCAGTGTTTTTCATCAAATTACTCAACAATATATAAAGAAGTCTGCTCTAATAATAATTAAAATAATACAAAATTATTTTTATTGTACTCTACATATTAAAATACCTAAGAAATAAAATAAAAACCCTGCACAGTTCATCTGGACTCAAACATGACGGGTAATAAGATTTTATGTTTTTCAGATCAAATAAATGTTTCAGCTTTTATGGTTTGAGAAAAATTCTTCTTCTACGAAATTTGAAAATAAATTAACATGTATTTTGTATTAAAATATGAAGTTATATTATTAGTTATCTAAATGTTTAAAATACAGTTTTTTCTGGTGGAAGAAGAAGAAGAAGAAGAAGAGGAGGAGGAGGAGGAGGAGGAAGAGCAACCGTCTGGGTGGCACTTTGAGAAAACTCTCCCTGGTGGCCGTTAACAGCCCCATTAACAGCAGGATAATGTACAAGCTCACACACACACACACACACACACACACACACACACACACACACACACACCCTCGTCTCCGTGGAGGATGGAGGGAGGGAGGAAGGAGAGAAAAAGGGAAAGTTGCTTGTGTAAGTCTGGCTGACTGGGCCTGAGGCGAACGGTGACCTTTGACCCCTGAAGGTGAGACGCTCTGTTCTCGTCGGTTTGAGAAAAACGCCTCCAGAAGGAACATTTTCTCTCCTCACATCTCATCTTTTCATCCGTTATTGTGGGTTTTTTTCCTCCTCTTCTCCGTCCCACTTTTTCTTTTCCTCCGCTGAGTGGAAACCTCCCCCGACCCCCCCAGACCCCCCTCAGACCCCCACCCAGACCCGTCTCCCTCCCTGACAGGCCTGATGCTGCTGGAACATTTTCATCAGCGGCGGCTGCTCACCTCGGAGCTGCCTCACATATATATATATAGAACATATATATTTGATATTTATAACACACAGCGTGTCCTTCTTGGTTTGATCTAATGCCTCGTCATGATGTTGAAATAATTACAATTTGGATTTATATTTGGATTAAATTGAATGAAGTTTTGCAAATTTTTTAAGCTGCAAAAACAAGCATCATGTGTTTTCAGAGTCACTTTCACTTTGTAACTAATTCCACAGTTAGAAATATCTATTATTAATTCGATTCATTTTGTATTTAATTACCCCAAAAGTTTGTTTATATTACTTCTAAGCAAATATAAACTCATAAATCAACGAAGCTGGATGAAACTCACTGTTGTATTAAAAGTATTTATCTTCATAAACAAGACGAGAAGAATGAAATCTCACAGCTCCATTATTATCACACTGGTGTAAGAGGTTCAATAGAGCAGACCTGAGACCAGTCTGAAGGTTCAGTAGAGCAGACCTGAGACCAGTCTGAAGGTTAAATAGAGCAGACCTGAGACCAGTCTGAAGGTTAGGTAGAGCAGACCTGAGACCAGTCTGAAGGTTCAATAGAGCAGACCTGAGACCAGTCTGAAGGTTAAATAGAGCAGACCTGAGACCAGTCTGAAGGTTAAGTAGAGCAGACCTGAGACCAGTCTGAAGGTTCAGTAGAGCAGACCTGAGACCAGTCTGAAGGTTAAATAGAGCAGACCTGAGACCAGTCTGAAGGTTAAATAGAGCAGACCTGAGACCAGTCTGAAGGTTAAGTAGAGCAGACCTGAGACCAGTCTGAAGGTTAAGTAGAGCAGACCTGAGACCAGTCTGAAGGTTCAGTAGAGCAGACCTGAGACCAGTCTGAAGGTTAAATAGAGCAGACCTGAGACCAGTCTGAAGGTTAAATAGAGCAGACCTGAGACCAGTCTGAAGGTTAAGTAGAGCAGACCTGAGACCAGTCTGAAGGTTCAATAGAGCAGACCTGAGACCAGTCTGAAGGTTCAATAGAGCGGACCTGAGACCAGTCTGAAGGTTAAATAGAGCAGACCTGAGACCAGTCTGAAGGTTCAATAGAGCAGACCTGAGACCAGTCTGAAGGTTAAATAGAGCAGACCTGAGACCAGTCTGAAGGTTAAGTAGAGCAGACCTGAGACCAGTCTGAAGGTTCAGTAGAGCAGACCTGAGACCAGTCTGAAGGTTAAATAGAGCAGACCTGAGACCAGTCTGAAGGTTAAATAGAGCAGACCTGAGACCAGTCTGAAGGTTAAGTAGAGCAGACCTGAGACCAGTCTGAAGGTTCAATAGAGCAGACCTGAGACCAGTCTGAAGGTTCAATAGAGCGGACCTGAGACCAGTCTGAAGGTTAAATAGAGCAGACCTGAGACCAGTCTGAAGGTTCAATAGAGCAGACCTGAGACCAGTCTGAAGGTTAAATAGAGCAGACCTGAGACCAGTCTGAAGGTTAAATAGAGCAGACCTGAGACCAGTCTGAAGGTTAAGTAGAGCAGACCTGAGACCAGTCTGAAGGTTCAATAGAGCAGACCTGAGACCAGTCTGAAGGTTCAGTAGAGCAGACCTGAGACCAGTCTGAAGGTTAAATAGAGCAGACCTGAGACCAGTCTGAAGGTTCAATAGAGCAGACCTGAGACCAGTCTGAAGGTTAAGTAGAGCAGACCTGAGACCAGTCTGAAGGTTCAATAGAGCAGACCTGAGACCAGTCTGAAGGTTCAATAGAGCAGACCTGAGACCAGTCTGAAGGTTCAGTAGAGCAGACCTGAGACCAGTCTGAAGGTTCAATAGAGCAGACCTGAGACCAGTCTGAAGGTTCAATAGAGCAGACCTGAGACCAGTCTGAAGGT
>NC_139935.1:1723200-1740700 GCF_963514095.1 Eutrigla gurnardus | reverse complement strand
TACAGAGAGAGGCATGCTGGGTAAACGCTACATAAGTGTAGGGGTGAGAGCTGCTGGTGGGTTTAACATATGGGGTGGTATGGTGTAAAGGCCATGCACACGCGCACACACACACACACACACACACACACACACACACACACACACACACACACACACACACACACACACACACACACACACACACTCTCCCCGCTGCAGACCGGCAGTTTGGTGAAGTGCTAGTGACCCCTATGGGCAAGACGCTGAGATTTCTGGGTATTCATGATGTGCTTGACTGGATCTGCAGCAACACGGAGAAAAAAAAACATGCCGTTTAAAACCCACGGAAATATTCCACAAACTAAAAAAAAAAAAACACAAACAAAGATGTTCACGTCCTCCGTTTTTTTAAATTCAAACATTCTTCAGTTTCTTCTCTGTAATTAAAGAAACTATTCTGAGGCTGTAAACAGACGGAGCGATCACCAACCTGGCAACCCGGCTTTGGAGGCTGGGGCAAACCAACCTGGCAACCCGGCTTTGGAGGTTGCTGCAGACCTACCTGGCAACCCGGCTTTGGAGGCTGCTGCAGACCAACCTGGCAACCCGGCTTTGGAGGTTGCTGCAGACCTACCTGGCAACCCGGCTTTGGAGGTTGCTGCAGACCAACCTGGCAACCCGGAGGCTGCTTCACTTATTATTCTTCTTCAGAATAAAGTATTCATGATGACTCATGTTCATGTCTTCCACATGTAGCTGTGGATTTGAATGGCAGAGTGGAGGTGAGACGGGCAGCTGTCTTACCTCCTTCAGGTCATCAGGAGGGAGGAAAGGGGGGGGGGGGGGTTTCTGTGTTCTCCTCTCGAGCTCCTTCTTGGTTTGATCGGACGCCATCACCACGCTGCTGATGGCGTCCGATCCACATCAACACTGTAACGATTCAGGATCATGTGACACAAAGGGGATGAGGATCAGGATCAGGCCTACGTGGGTAATAAAACCCCTCACAGATCTGGAGACCGGGACCTATATGTTCCTCCGTAGCCTGCCGGTCTCTAATCCTGGCTTTGGGGGGGGAAGATGCATTAGTGTCTTCTACACATGTGCGCTCTAATCCCTCTCCAGCTTCTTCTGAGCTGCTTTTGTATTTCCTTTTTCTCTCCCCTCCATCCTCCCTTCTCTCCCCCCTCCCTCCTCTCCTGACCAGTTAAATCCCGGTGGGGGCCGGCGGAGTGACAGCCCCATTCAGCGGTGTGCAGGGAGGTGACAGCTGCTGAGAGGCCCCGTGTGAAAGAGCGTTTGGCCCCATGATGCCACCGCCACCGCCCCTCCCCTCGCCGTGCAAACATCCAGCAGCACCGGAGGATGGGAGGCAGCTGAGCCACGAGTCCCCCAGAGTCCCCCAGAGTCCTCTACACCCTTTAGGTCTCTTTGGTCCAGGATCAGTCCCGGTCCCGGGGAAACAGGTAGCTGACACCTAGAGGAGTCACTCTGTGATGCGGTTCTGGTTTCAGCAGGTCTACGTGGTCTACACCTGTCAGTCAAAGCTCAGGGTCAACGTTCTTTCTGCTCGTGTTCAAATGAGACAAAAAGAAAAATGAAAACAATGTAATTAAGATTTCACTTTCATCACTTTGTATAATTTTTCTAGCATCTAGTAAACCACAGTGATGTTCTCGCAGCAGTAAACCCATGAGAGTCCCCCAATGTGGGTCTGGGACTATCTGGGACCCCCTTACAGGAAGTGGACCAGCTCTGCGTCGTATATATCCATATTAAACATTATAAATCTAGCATCATAAACAGACGTTTCCAGCCGCTGAATGCTGCCGGTTGATTCAATAAACACATTTATTTGTGTAAAAGTGTCAACGATAACGACTTCAACCGCCATTGACGGCGACCCGCGGCGGTTTGACCTCGCCGCGGCGGCGTTTTCAACGAGGCTCCAGTCGGCCGGGTACTTGATCCACGTGACCCTCCTAAAGTACGGGAGCCGGTCTGCTCTCAGCCGGGCCCTCTATCGCCTCACTTCAGTACACGAGGCCTGTGTGTGTGTGTGTGTGTGTGTGTGGGCGGGGCCCGTCTGCTGCTGCCCCCGTGTCGGCCATGACAGCATGTTCTCCCTCGGCCCCCCAGCTTGCCCGCGTCGCCTCGTGTCCATCAATCTGTGAGCGCGGCCTCACCTGCACCTGTTTGTGTGTGTGTGTGTGTGTGTGTGTGTGTCCCTGCCCGCCTGCCTAACGAGGGTCCCTGGTCCATATGTGACTTCCTCATTAACGGGCCCACATGACAGGGACAGAGGCGCTGGCCGCTGGCCCAGAGTCGGGCTGACACCGCCGGACCCCCAGACGCCAGCGGGGCCCGCGTGTGTGTGTGTGTGTGTGTGTGTGTCGGACACAGATGCCCCAACCATGTGGTCCCCTGTTCTCCCTTCCAGTTAGGACCACTAATTACAGGCTGGATCCGTCCCCTTCACCTCCTCCCTCCATCCCTTCCTCTCTCCTTCTCTTTTTGTCCCCTTTTTGAAGTGATGATGATGTCATCGCCTCCTAATTGGCCGGCTGACACTGAAAGGAAGTGGCGACTAATAAACAAGCAGAAGCTGAAAGTAAAAGTTTGACGGGAGCAGAAAAGGACAAAGCGGCGTGTCGGTTGGAGCGGTGGATGCTGCAGAGTGTGAGACAGGAAACCCGCCACAGGCTGATCGACAGGCTGTCACAGAGAGACAGACAGACACAGAGACAGACAGGCAGAGAGAGAGAGACAGCTTTCCTGCCACTTCAAGTCTTACCTGCTGGATTACAAGCAGCACCTCCTCCTCCTCCTCCTCCTCCAGCAGGAGTGATGTCAGCGAGGCTTCTCCTGTCTGCAGCTCGTGGTCACAGGGAGGTTTTTTTCCCATCATGCATCCTGACACCAACACCACAGTCGCTTCAGCTTCCTGCAGACTTTAGAAAATAAGATTATTATTATGAGAAGATGAGAGCTGCATCGTTATTAAAAAACTTAAATGATTGTTCTGTTATTTCTATTCAATTGTTTTACTTAATTTAATTTGAATTTATTTTATTTGTGACTTTTATTTGCATCCTTGACCACTGCTTAAATCACATTCATTCACTTTGGAATATTATAAATATTTGTATTATAAATATCGTGAGTGCTAATTATGTTTTGTGCTCCCACACAGTCTTTATTGGTGGAGCTAACACTCCAAAAATCAGCTTCACAGAAGAGTTTCTAAACAGAACAATCGGCTCCTGATTAAAACGTCAGAGAATCAGCCGTTAAATATTGTTTTGTCACATTTAACCGCTGGCGAAACACAATCATATTATTTCTTTCCATTCCCATCAAACAATATGTGGTAGATTGTTCTGGAAGGAAAGGCTTCAGAATCATCACAGTATTTCCGTTTACTTCAGAATATTACCTGTCAGAGTGTTGGGGCCCCCAGGGGCCGAGCGTTGGGGCCCCCAGGGGCCGTTTAACGGCCTCAGCAGAGATCATTTGCCCCTAAGCGGGTCCTAAACTGCCTCCTGGTGTTAGAATGAATCGCCCCTGCCCAGACGCAGGGTTGACCCCAGACAGCCGTTTGACCTCTGACCTCCGGATTGTCTAGTTGCCTTTTCCAGAGTAAACAGACGGAAGGCTGCCTGTCTGCTGACCTAATGGTCTGTCTGTCTGTCTGTCTGTCTGTCTGTCTCCTATATCATGTTTATGTTTACCTCCATCTCTCGGTTTCCATTTTTCTAAATTCTTTCCTTTGATTTTGCATTTGACGTCGTGGTGAAGTCTAGAGAAATTAAATGGTGTCCTCTCGTTCTCGTTTTACCTGTGTTGCTTGTAAGAATTAAATAATGAGCTCGTTGGCTAAAAGCCTTCGTACACCACGTTTCAAAAAGAAATACAAGCTCACGTTTTCACCAAACCAGCCTTTCAGTCACTTTGAGGCTCGGAATCTGTTTTTCTGCTGCTTCATAAACTAATAAAAGAAAAACCCGTTGGTGTCAGACATGCTTCCACACCGTATGAGTTACTAAATACAGTGATTTACTCTCATGTACTCATACAAAGATTCAGCTCTGCGTATCCGTGGTAACGGGGGGTTACAGTTCATCAACAAGCAGCATGAAGATAAAGAGAAGTCAAACAGCTTCAGGCCTGCGAACCTTTGTCGTGGTCTGGGACCATGATTGCCCTCTCCAGACATCTTGTGGTTGCTGATCTGGACCCCCCCCCCCCCCCCCTGCAGACCCGGACCCCCACCCCCCCCCCGCCCTCTGCAGACCCCAATCCCTACAACTCCCCTCCGGTGTTTAGGTGAAAGAAAATCAAGTCAATTCATTTGGTTTTAACTTGTTTCCCCTTGAGTCGCCGGGAGGCGACCAGAAGTGAGGTTGGACATGATAACGGCTATCTGCAGGCTGCTGGCGGTCCGCAGCGGTCTCCCCCCCCCACAATGCACCGCCACAGGGACTGTTCTGGGGTCAGCTGGGACACGGTAATGTCCGTACCCTTGGATGTACCTCTGACTACAGGAAATGTGTGTTAAATATAAAACAGAACAAAAGAATGTATGTTATTTTGTTTTATTTATCTAATCACTCATACCACCAGATAAATGCAAAATAATCATTAAACCACGTCGAGCAGAAGAACAACATGTTTAAGTATCAGAGATGGATTTTCTGCAATGATCCAAAAAGGAAAATCCCAGAGATCGGTCTACATTTACACAAAGATCCATATATTCGGTTTTATGCCGATGACCCCCTCCTGCACGTTGAGAAGCTGACTTCCTGCCTCTGCAGATGTTTGGTGACTCTTCTGTCATTTCTAACAGACGTTCAGCAGATCTGCTGTTCTGTGTTTTGAGTTAGCGGACGTGAATAAAAAATGAAGACTAAAGCAAAGAAAAGAAAGGGAACCTGATAGGATCTGGGAAGAAGCCTCAGGATGTTAAAGGTAATGAATCCATACCGGTGTGTCCGCGGCCATTGTGGCTTTATAATTGCAGCGGTGTTCTGAAATGCCAAAGAGGGCCGCTCAAACAAAAAACACTGACTCCGATATTTCCTCCCCGTCTCCGCTAAGTGTCGGCCGGAGGAAAACATTTGTTACGGAGAGAAGAAGAAGACGACGAGCTGCCACTCGGGAGACAAAGGCGAGACGTTATGACGCGTCCGTGATGTTAATTAAAATAAGAGAAAAGAGTCGCAGATAGAAAACAATCATCTTTTGTGCAGAAGAGGAATCCATACGTCCCGAACGTCGGACATCCTCGCTCAATGAGCTGCAGCTCCACAATGAAATGTCACTTCTCCGGCAGGATTACGTGCTGATGGGAGGTGAAGCGTTACGCCTTTCCTCGTATTCCCTCTGCTTGTCATTTAAGCGTTTCCTTATTGCTGCTGTACATCCTCTGTGTGTTCTGCTAAGTCTCTGTTGTCTTCCGCTTGTCATCTTTTTTTGAAGCAGATTCTTTTAAGGCCCTTAGGGTTTGTTTTACTTCACGTCAAGAGAATCCATATCTCGCTGCCGTATCACTGAGCATGTAAATACTGGAATCCGAGCGAAGGAATGCTGTCACTTCCTATCTCGTTGGATGAGACTTCAGTGTTTCTTTGGAGGAGGAGGATAAAGAAACTTCAGCTGTGCTCCTCTACGAGGCCCGGCGACGTTCAGAGGAGGTGATACGGGGACGTGAAACCTCTCCGGTGTGAACAGGTCATTGGCATCCAGACATGAGGAATCACAAGACTGCCAGCTTTAAAAGATCACGACGACGGGTCATTTTTACACATTCACACGTGAGAGAGACTTTCACCCAGGAGACCAGAGTTCCTGTCCCGGGGGAATCACGCTGGAAGATGTTACGCAACAAACGTGGCTCTTCAAACTTTGTTGCCGAAATCCTTAAACGTTAAATTGCTTGTAAGTTGAGCACTTCATGGTAAAGAGGTTGTGTTTGTTATTCCTGGGAGATCTCGTTGCTTTGACGACGGCGGCGTACGTCTGAAGATGCAGATTTCAGGTTCACCTCGTTGAAGACGTCGATCTCCTCCGTCTCCTTTAAACATTCTGGGGTTTTTGATTCACTCCTCTTTGGTGTTTCATGCTGTCCCCGTTTCCTTTATTATTATTATTACCATCATGATTGATGCTTCACAGTACAAAGACCGTATGGATTCACTTTGATATGACAGTGATGCAAATAAGATGATGGCTTGAAATGACAAGCAGCGCTCGCTTCTCTGAAGAACACAACCGGGCCCATTTCTGGGATTATTAGCATTTTATTTATTTTTTTCTGGCGTGGATACAGTAATGCGACAATCAGGACAATGTGATTCTGTGACTCTCATACAGTATTTGTGATCATTTTATTTTATGGTGCAGGAAATACTATTATTATTTGACCAAACTGAAACCTTTTTTTCTTCATGTTGCCAAAAGAAAGGTTACAGGTTGAAAGGAAACAGCCGATTCAGGTCTCTAAAGACCTTTTGTTGAGTTTCTGTCTAATTATACGTTGAAAATTAATATTTCAGCCACAAAATGTCCCTTTAAAGACACAACGAACAAGTGAAATAAGCTTTGTGGGAAGAAAAAGGATTTGGATTGGGAGGATGCGGATCAGAGACCTTGGTGGAGCTCCGGAGTGGTGCAAATAGTTCATCTTAAATTCAAGACTCGGCCTTCACAGAATCCTTGACTGAAGTTCTGGTCCAACCTTGACTGGATGCTCCTCCAGAAAAACACGAGTCCTAATTGATTATAGACGCTGCTCACGCGACCCTGAACCCGACGACCCATGCTCCCCAGGTGAGCTCTCCATGCAGGATGAGGGAACATAAGTGGTGGAGTCGTGGGTGAAGCAGCAGGTGGAGGCGAACGCTCGGTCAAACACACTCCGGCGTCTCCGGAGGGAAACGTAAAAAAACGTAAAAAACATAAAACGTGTTTTCCTGCCTCCCCGACTCCTCCAGGACTCTGCAGGTAAACAACGTCTGGAGTGTTTACTTGGTTCCAGTCACCCGGGTTCTTGTCAGCGGCGGCTGGTTGCAGGTACATGTGAGTGGTCTGCTGGATCTGATGGGGGGGGGGGGATGCTCGCTACCCGGCTGTGCAGCTGCTAGCAATTACCTGCGAGGAGGCAGAGGAAGGAGTGCAGCGCCGCAGCGCTGAAGGCCTCTCCTCGCCTCGCACCCCGAGGCTCTCTCTCTAATTACTCCGCCGAACGCCCCGAATACCTGTCACCACCAATCAGTGGTCGGCCAGGAAACGGGGCCGCGGCGAGCCAACACTCGCCAGGTACTTAGCGCCGAATCAATGTTTGATTTATTAACGTGAGAGCGGGTCAGAGAGCGCCGCTTTATTCCCACAATTCTTCTCCACAAACAGAATCATTCTTACATGCTTTTTGGTTTTTAAGTGGCGGGATGTGAAGACGTGCACGCAGGGCGAGAGCGTGCACGGAGGGAGAGAGCGTGCACGCAGGGCGAGAGCGTGCACGGAGGGAGAGAGAGTGCACGCAGGGCGAGATCGTGCACGGAGGGCGAGAGAGTGCACGCAGGGCGAGAGCGTGCACGGAGGGAGAGAGAGTGCACGCAGGGCGAGAGCGTGCACGGAGGGCGAGCGTGCACGGAGGGCGAGCGTGCACGCAGGGCGAGAGAGTGCACGGAGGGCGAGCGTGCACGCAGGGCGAGTGTGCACGGAGGGCGAGAGCGTGCACGGAGGGAGAGAGCGTGCACGCAGGGCGAGAGAGTGCACGCAGAGCGAGAGCGTGCACGCAGGGCGAGAGCGTGCACGGAGGGCGAGAGAGTGCACGCAGAGCGAGAGCGTGCACGCAGGGCGAGTGTGCACGGAGGGCGAGAGCGTGCACGGAGCGGAGGACGACCTCCACCAAAGAAGAAGTTAGAAGAAGAGGAGTTGTTGGTGATAATCTTCATCCTTCCCTCCCTCCACGCCTTTTTCTTCATCTCTCTGCAGGATTGGCATCGGAGTGCCGCCGCCCCCCCGCCGCCATATGCCCGCCGCCGCTCATCTTTTGGAACCACTTTGTCACTCTCCCCAGTTTGGAGGAAGACTTTGAAAGTGATGTCGCGGATGCAAAGCAGCGAGAAGGAGGGCCGGCAGCAGACAATGATTAATACGGCGCTCAGGCGTCTCCTTGAAGGCAGCGGAGGCATCATCGCATCGCCGTACGATTACTTTGGCTTGGAAGGGAGGGAGGAGGGGGAGGATGAAAAAGCAGCACTATAATTCTTTGAATGGCCATATACGGATGTTTTTTAATTAAAATGTTTAGTGGAAACACATTATTCACAACCTTGAGTTGCTGGTTGGAACTTCTACTTTATGCATCGGGGAAAGTTTGTCACATCGGCGAACGCCTCATCTTGATTTTCCTCCAAGGTTGAGCAGCTTGTTTTTGCAGCGCCTTCCGTTCAACTTTTAATGTGATAAATGATAAAAAAGTACTTTTTTTCCAAACTCCAAACTCTCTTTGGAGGAGGAGGAAGACGGCGAGCAGCCAACTGTTGGGGTTTTAGGACTCGGAGGGTTTTTGTGGGGAATGCCGGAGTGTGCCGGTGCATTAATGAAGTCTGCAGGGTCACTTGGACCACGAGGTCTGGGATCACATACTGAGCTCCTTGATGGAGGACTTGTGATGCAGGTCTGCTCAGGGCTCATGTAGTTTTCACATGGCAGCAGTGAATCCGACTCACGTTGTTGTTTTTCTGAGGAATCTGCAGTTTTCTTGGCACTTCTTGTTCTATAGAATTGGAAGAGTCGTCTAATCAATGCAGCTTTAAGGTGAGCCTGCTTCAGCTGATTGGCATTACACCTGGCAAGACAAGCAGACAGCCAATCAGCATCCAGCACTGTCTATCACTGAGGTCACACATGACTAAAATAAAACTACAGCTTAAATCCACTTTAAGGTTCCATCACGTCTCCCACTGAAGCAGAATAAACTCGTTCCTCTTCTCATCACATCCAGATTTCAATTTTAATTCTATCAAGTAAAACACTTGCAGGAAGTCAGAGGAGAAAAAGAGATGTCACTGACTTTTACCTGCTTTCTGATAAAAGAAAATAAAGTGGCGTCACCGACTCTGAACGGATGAAATGAACAAGACGTTTAATCAATTATGAAAGTCTGTTTTTAGGGAGATTGTTTCACCGACGAGCGCTGAGTAATGTAATGTGACTGCAGAAATAAAGGAGTCATGACTCATCGTCCTACACACACACACACACACACACACACACACACACACATACACATACACACACACACACACACACACTACTGTTCTTACATGAATCCATCCGAGTGAATTAGATGAAATCTCCGTTAGCAGCTACCATGCAAATTAAAACAAGGCGGCCCAAACTGCATTACACATATCATTAACTCCCCCCCCCCCCCACCAATAATCAACCTCGGCCATGTTGGGAATAAAATGCAAAGCGTTGAATTAACAAGCGGGCGTGACGGCTGGTTATTGATTTAGCGTTGGCGGCGGTGGCCACATACATCTCTGAGGCATCCTAACTAGGGTAATTGCATTAGACACCTTTTCATAGCACTTTGTGCAGCTAATCGGCATGTAATAAGGAGGGGGGGGGCTGAGTCAGCGGTGATGTCATGTTGGAGGTGGAGGCGAAGGACGAAAGAAGAAGGGAATGGAAACCTTTGTTCCTTCTGGGAGAGGAGAGAATCAGCTGGAGTCATGACTCAGCATTTTAGAGAGACTTCACACTTCTTTCTATGATGTCAGCATTAATTCAATATGTTTAACCGTCTCTGATTCACTTACAGGAATACGAGTATCGATAGATTAAAAGTCTAAACGAAAACGTACTCCATTGTTTTGGTTGAGGTGGGCGGAGACTATTTCCTGACTCGCTCCACCAAACTGTTGCTTTGGTAAGAACTGCAGACGAGGAGACGAAACGTTTAATGAGAATAATAAAGCGGCGCCGCCGGGCAGCGTGGGCCGGACGGCGAGGACAGAAGAACGCCGTCCTGCAGCAACAAGTCCAGCATTCATCGCAGCCTTCAAAAGAGCAGCAGCTTGACCGCGCTCCGGGCTCCGACTACTTCCTGGAGCTCCCTGAATGAAGACGTTGGACCCCCCAGCGAGGTCTGTGAGGGGGGAGGGAATGGAAAGGGGGGGCCAGGTGCCAGGTGCTCCCTGTGACGGGACACCCCATCGCCACGGAGACACGGGTCAGGGGGCCGTGCATGGGAAAGGGGGGCGCTCGGCGGGGGCGCGTTGGCCCCCGAGCAGCGGGGCGGCGGGGGCTTCGGCATGAATTACCCGCCCGCTGAGCCGCCGCCGCGGGGCCGCCGGAGGAGAGGTCACGTACTCAGTGGCCCTCAAACGCACACACACGGGGGCCCTCAGCAACAACAACACGGCCCTGTGTGCAGCGGGCGAGTCACACACACACACACACACACACACACACACACACACACACACACACACACACGGAGGGAGGGAGGAATTAGCTCGGCTTCGGTGGTCAAACAGGACGGCTCCACACGCAGCAGGCCACTAAACACACATTATTCACACTAGAATGCTTTTTCATATCAGAGGGACGAGACGACCGGTGGCTGGACGTCCTCCGTCGCCATGGAGACCCACGGCTCGGCGGGACACCTCGTCCAAAAAAACACCTGCACACGAGAACCCGATGGACAACCGGAGCTGCACTAAAGCAGAGAAACTATTTCAACAAACTTCTCAACCAAAATAAGAACGTTTCATATTCAGGAATAATAAAGTCTCAAATAAAACTATTTATTGTCAGTGAGGGAAGTTTTCGCTGAGATATAACAGCGGATCAGTGAACTTCTCCTCCTCCTCCTCCTCAGAGCTAAACTGGAGGAGCGAGATGATCCCACTCTGGAGGAGGAGGTCTGGAGGAGGTCTAGGTCTGCTGGCTCCCCCTTCAGAGACCCTGGACCAGAGTCCACATCATCTGTCATTGCATTCAGGCCTCACAGACTCCGGGGCCTCAAACCCCCGCAAACACACACACACGTGCACAAACACACACACAATCAAACACACACACGTGCACAAACACACACAATCAAACACACACACACGTGCACACACACACACACACAATCAAACACATAAATGTGCACAAACACACACACAAACACACACGTAAATGTGCACAAACACACACTCCTGACCGTCAGCCAAAACACAGAAAGTTTCCTGAGTCAACAACGGCGTCCTCGTTACCGCGGCGATGAAAACTGACATCTGTAAAAAAGCTAAATATTTAAGAACAGAGAGTATCAAGCAGACCAATCGGGGAAGACGTGACGGTCTCTCCGAGTCGCTCTCCGTGGCGTTAATCAGAGCGTCGTCACGGCGACGGGAGCTGATAAGCTGATCATCAGCAACATATTGTCGCCTCCTCATCCTCCTCGGCCTCCAACATGGACCCATAACTTCCATCCATACAACGGCCTGCACACACACACACACACACACACACACACACACACGTGCACACGTGCACACGCTCATTTCCACGTGCACTTTTTACATCAAATGCTTTCAATGCAAATCTGACTTTCATGGCGGCGTTTGAACGCGTCTTGAAAGACGTCCATCAAGGAAAACAAAGAAACAGAGATAACCTCAACTTCCTTCTAATCTACTTTCATGTGCTTTGTCTCCTTTTTTATTTACTCCATTCCTTCCCTTCACCTCCCTCCTCCAGAAGCTCATTACCTCGGAGGGGGGGGGGCTGTTTTTCAACACAGCAGAATTCTAACACGACCGGCGACGCCACTCGTTAGCGGCCGTGTCAATCATCGGCTCGGCCGTTCGGGGAGAGAAGCAATCGGCGCCGGGGTCAGCGATGAAGATGTTTCGCTCTCTATTCATCCATCACATCTTCCGGGAAATCAATTTACAACCGCGTCAGCGTCGCCGCGGCGATATGAAAGAGGAGAGGAAACAAGTTCTGAGGGGGGAAGACGGAGGAGAGCGCTGGATGGCGTTTAGATAGCGTCTAATAAACGTCACTCATCTTGTTTTTTCCTCTTCCTGTCGCCCACAGGTCACCTGAACGCACCGTCCTCCACCGGAAACCTGCTAATAACTCACACACATATCTATATCTAACTTCAGCTTTAGTGCTAGTTATCAACATGTTTATCTTCATCCTGCTGAAGTTACCAAACCTCGTCCCGTTACTGTAGCGTTGGTGCAGATGTCGCCTCCACGCTTCATTAACGCGGTTTGCTTCGGAGAAACCTGAAGATGATAAAAGAGGAGAACGACAGGTGGAGATGGAAGGGACGCGGCGAGGAGGAGGAGGAGGAGGAGGAGGAGGAGGAGGATGTAATTGGCAGCGTGAACGAACCCTGGCGTCGCCCCCGACAACGACCACGTTAGTCGACTGCAGATGAAAAAGGCCTTTGAGCGCCGGACAGTGTGAGGTGAGACAGTCAAGTAGAGGAAGTGACAGGAAGAGGAGGATGGCGGCGTGCCAGCGTGTGTGTGTGTGTGTGTGTGTGTGTGTGTGTGTGTGTGTGTGTGTGTGTGTGTGTGTGTGTGTGTGTGCGTGGAAGCATAGCAGTGTGTGTTGCCAGGAGTGTGTGTGTGTGTGTGTGTGTGTTCATTCCAGGAGATGTCATGCTGTTTGAGCAAACGTTTCTGCGTGAAGGCCATCCGCCGCCTGCTGACGGCGCCGCCACCCGGCTGTACCCGCCAACGCCCCCGACGCCGCCTCGGCCGCCGATGCCAGGAGCCCGCCTGCCCCCCGTCTCCACAGAGCAGATGTCACTCAATTGCCCTCCACCTCCCCTGAACCCCCCCGCCAGCCTCCACCCCTCTCCAGCACGCTAACAGGCAGCCGCCGGCGTGCCAAGCGGACGACACCTGACGTGTGAAGAGAGAGGGGGCGTATCCATGTGATGGCGATGGTGATGGCGATGGCGAGGGGGAGGGGGGGGGGGCAATCAGCTAGGAATGCACAGTGTGGGAGCATTGTGGATCTTTCACACTCCCTCCATCGCCTCCCCCCTCTGCTCCCACTCACCCACTTCACCCACCTCACCCACCAACACCACCAGCATGCACTGGCACATAAACACATAAACACATCCCCCCCCCCCTGCAAAAAGAGACACACTTTCTCCCCGAGATGACACCCCCCTGCAGGCCTTTGGAATATTCCAATCCTGTTTCCTAACTCTTATTATGTGACATGTGAATTGTAATTAGTCGCTATGAGCAGAGAGTGAACCCCCCCCCCGGCCGTGACACCCTCGGTGCTCTTTGTCCCCCCCCCCCGTCCTGATCCTGATTATCCCCACACCGGATACAGTAGTCCTGCACCTCCAGACCGACGTGGATCTAATCCTAGACCTGCGAGGCCCCGTATCGATAACCCTGCAGCCGCCGCTCCTCCACTACAAAGGAGGCCGGCGACCGGGGGGGCGGCTGCAGGGACGGGGGGGTTGTAATGGAAGTGAGGTGGTGCTCAAATCTCAGTGAACCACGGCAGCTCAAGTAATTAGCGGCTGGGATCCATACTGGGGGCGCTAAGCAGAGCTAACGCTACCCTCCTCCTCCATCGCTGCTGCTGTGTGGGAATGTGTGCAGCTATCAGGATTATCTGACTCCAGATCTGTCAAGACAACCGACTTCAGCCGAGGCTCCAACAAGCCCACAGAAGGAAGGTGTGGGGGGGGGGGGGGGGGGGTTGTAATTTCACAGCGGTGTCAGAAGAGCCAGCCGAGACCCCGTCTTCCCATTGAGGCTTCATTAGGGCGAACAATGGCCGTCCTGCCATCTAATTAGACGAGGTTAATGAGGAGAGGAGGGCCGCGGCGGATCCCCACTGAGTCGGGGGGGGGGGGGGGGGGGTCAAGGGGCCCAGGGGGGCACATTAATACATACGTTTGGATACAGGTTCAAATTATTATCATATAGAAGCAAATATTCACTTTGTTTCTGTAAAAGCTGCAGGTATCACATCCCATCGATCTTCAACATGTGTGAATCCGTGTCAGTGAGACAGCCAGCGTGCAGTGAGACAGCCAGCGTGCAGTGAGACAGCCAGCTGCACTGCACCTTTAAGCCAGCGCTGTAAGCCTGGGCTTGTTGCACAGTCAGCCAGTCATTAAAGCTGCAGCATTCTGCATCCTCCACTCCACCAGCGATTGAAATTCATGGGTCAAAGGAGTCGCTCACCAAAACGTTATCAGATGGGAAGAAAAACCTGACGGCAGTGAAACGGACCAGAAAGCCGCTTTCCACCATTTCTTTGTTAAGCGGCGGCTGACGTGCTGTAAGTTATAAATATTTATATATAATATTTAATAGAAATCTGAAGTAGAAACGTGTTCATGACATCAAATCATATTACATAACATTCATTCACCCGAATTCATCATCCTACACGCGGCTGCAGACCTGGTTTTTAAGAATGCAGGTTTAAGACCAGGTCCACGAGTTTGATGTGGTCTAGAGTAGACCCCCTTCCTGAACTGGGACACGGTAGGACCTCCAGTCCTGCACGGATGTGTCATGTGACCCCAGGATGTCATCAGTGCACGTTAGAACTCCTGCAGCAGGGGAGCCTGTATGGCCGTGCACACACACACGTGCACATGCACGTGCACACACACACGTGCACACACATACGTGCACGTGCAGATTAAGGTAATGTGGAGTAATGTGCGGGTGTGCAGTAATAGCCATAATCACAGTTGCTGTTCAACTGGATTCTAGTTGCCTAGAAAGCTATTTTCTGACAGACAGTCAGTCAGGCAGACAGACAGGCAGACAGACAGGCGTGTACAGTTTACACAGCCTCCCGTCTCGGCTCTTTTCATTTCCCCGTAGAGAAGATGCTGCTGAAACTGACATGCGCGGACAAAATGTTAATCAAACAAACCCATTTCTGCTCAACAGCTAAAGCAAACAAACGGGCCTCAACTTTCCCATTCAAGTCGGCGTGACAACACAACACGCCGGCGAACGCAGCCTTCTTTATTCAGCGAACGTCAGCCGAGCGCCATTCTGTTGAAAATATCAACTTCAGATGTTTGAGGGGAGGAAGAGGAGACGGGCGTTTTGTCTGCCTTTGTTGGTTCGGGGGCTTGATACGCCGCCGGAGCCTTTCAAGACATTTGTTAGACTCAATTTCTTCCTCCGTTACATCTGCAGATTACGTTTCAAGCAAACAAGCGGCGACATGAAGGCGGCGGCGGCGGCGGCGGAGCTATTATGGTGAGAGGATGACAAGTTGCATATATAGGTAGGAGATACGAGAACAGAGTGGATGTAAAGAAGGCCGGCGAGATTGGAAGGAGGAGGCGGAGATGGAAGTGATGAAATACTACAGTGATGGGATGTGTGTGTGTGTGTGTGTGTGTGTGTGTGTGTGTGTGTGTGTGTGTGTGTGTGTGTGTGTGTGTGTGTGTGTGCATGTTATATGCAAATACACTCGCTTTGATTCTCAGGCCTTAAACGTCGTCTCTTTCTGATTGTTCTGCTGTCCTGAACTCTCCTTCACTTTTATTCTGAAGGGACGCAAAACTACTTTTAGTTCAGAATCATATAGAAGAGAAACTTCTATTAGTATAGAATCATATAGAAGAGAAGCTTCTATTAGTATAGAATCATATAGAAGAGAAGCTTCTATTAGTATAGAATCATATAGAAGAGAAACTTCTATTAGTATAGAATCATATAGAAGAGAAGCTTCTATTAGTATAGAATCATATAGAAGAGAAACTTCTATTAGTATAGAATCATATAGAATAGAAACTTCTATTAGTATAGAATCATAAAGAATAGAAACTTCTATTAGTATAGAATCATAAAGAATAGAAACTTCTATTAGTATAGAATCATATAGAAGAGAAACTTCTATTAGTATAGAATCATATAGAAGAGAAACTTCTATTAGTATGGAATCATATAGAATAGAAACTTCTATTAGTATAGAATCATATAGAATAGAAACTTCTATTAGTATAGAATCATAAAGAATAGAAACTTCTATTAGTATAGAATCATATAGAAGAGAAACTTCTATTAGTATAGAATCATATAGAATAGAAACTTCTATTAGTATAGAATCATATAGAATAGAAACTTCTATTAGTATAGAATCATATAGAAGAGAAACTTCTATTAGTATAGAATCATATAGAATAGAAACTTCTATTAATATAGAATCATATAGAATAGAAACTTCTATTAGTATAGAATCATATAGAAGAGAAACTTCTATTAGTATAGAATCATATAGAAGAGAAACTTCTATTAATATAGAATCATATAGAAGAGAAACTTCTATTAGTATAGAATCATATAGAAGAGAAACTTCTATTAGTATAGAATCATATAGAAGAGAAACTGCTATTAGTATAGAATCATAAAGAATAGAAACTTCTATTAGTATAGAATCATATAGAAGAGAAACTTCTATTAGTATAGAATCATATAGAATAGAAACTTCTATTAGTATAGAATCATATAGAAGAGAAACTTCTATTAGTATAGAATCATATAGAAGAGAAACTTCTATTAGTATAGAATCATATAGAAGAGAAGCTTCTATTAGTATAGAATCATATAGAAGAGAAACTTCTATTAGTATAGAATCATATAGAAGAGAAACTTCTATTAGTATAGAATCATAAAGAATAGAAACTTCTATTAGTATAGAATCATAAAGAATAGAAACTTCTATTAGTATAGAATCATATAGAAGAGAAACTTCTATTAGTATAGAATCATATAGAAGAGAAACTTCTATTAGTATGGAATCATATAGAATAGAAACTTCTATTAGTATAGAATCATATAGAATAGAAACTTCTATTAGTATAGAATCATATAGAAGAGAAACTTCTATTAGTATAGAATCATATAGAATAGAAACTTCTATTAGTATAGAATCATATAGAATAGAAACTTCTATTAGTATAGAATCATATAGAAGAGAAACTTCTATTAGTATAGAATCATATAGAATAGAAACTTCTATTAATATAGAATCATATAGAATAGAAACTTCTATTAGTATAGAATCATATAGAAGAGAAACTTCTATTAGTATAGAATCATATAGAAGAGAAACTTCTATTAATATAGAATCATATAGAAGAGAAACTTCTATTAGTATAGAATCATATAGAAGAGAAACTTCTATTAGTATATAATCATATAGAAGAGAAACTGCTATTAGTATAGAATCATAAAGAATAGAAACTTCTATTAGTATAGAATCATATAGAAGAGAAACTTCTATTAGTATAGAATCATATAGAATAGAAACTTCTATTAGTATAGAATCATATAGAATAGAAACTTCTATTAGTATAGAATCATATAGAAGAGAAACTTCTATTAGTATAGAATCATATAGAATAGAAACTTCTATTAATATAGAATCATATAGAATAGAAACTTCTATTAGTATAGAATCATATAGAAGAGAA